>NC_042493.1:65359504-65364838 GCF_005508785.2 Acyrthosiphon pisum | reverse complement strand
TTATAGGTCAATTTTTTTTTTAATACCATAGATAAGTATATATATGTCTAATACATAGACTGATATACCGTCTCCGCTCAGAATCGTTTTTCTTATACAGTGATATTATATCATTGAATTCAAATTTAATACTGTCCATTATACAGTGACCCACTTCTAACTACTGTACAGCAGAGCGACATCCACTTACCCACCTTTTTTTCCTTGGTTATTACTTATTCGCAAGGCTTGCATTTGAAAAATAAAAATTCGTTTTATGTTATTTAAAATTAAAACGTTACATAATTTTTACGTTTATCGTTATTTAGAATTAAAATGTTATCCAACTTTTTCGTTTATCGTTATTTAGAAATAAAACGTTATATAAGTTATGCGTTTATCGTTATTTAAAATAGTACCTATATAATACCTATCAAATTTAAAAATAATAACTAATGCGGGTAGGTAATGGCCCGGATACGGAATGTAATGTAATTAATTATTAGATTCTTAGATTGACTGCATGAAATAAATGTTCTACGAAACCATTAATAAACCTTTTAAATAAATAAATTTTAAAATATTTCGTTTTGCGTCATTTTTCGTTCAATGATATATCATATATAATATATTTTGTTAATCGTTATGTTTTGTTTTGCGGTATTTAATTATTTTTTATTATCGGTTTTCGTTGTAATAACGTTTACAAATTTCCATCGTTTTTTGTTAAATATAACGTTATAATCATAACGTTATTATTCGATTATTTCAGTCCTCAATCAATACACTAGGTATTATATATACGTAATACAGTGAGTTTAATGTCATCTCTGATTTATAGAATCAACTGTTTATTGGAATGAAAAATGAAAATCCAAACCAAATGTTATATTATATTAAAAAATGCTTTATAGAATCAACTGGTTAATAGAATAAAAATGGCCTGAACCAACGTGATCACATTAAGCGGTACTCACTGTATAACTATATATTATGCATAATGTTATAATATATAAATTGTGATGAAAAACGTTTAACTTATAATAGAAAAAAAAACTGTGGGAAGAAAAAAACAAAACCAAAAATCGAATATCCTTTTGATCACCTTTCGTACGGTCCAGGTGTAGGTAGGTTACTCACGTTCATATTGCGGATGAGTTTGTCGAAGTGGACGGCGAACGACTTCGTATAAAGTGACGTTGAGGATGACGATGAAAGTGGCAGCAGCAGCAGCTAAGTATCAACAGCGACGACAACCACGATAACGATTCGAGATTTGTATACTCTGTGCAGACAGTGTGTGTGACTTGGCAGACGACGATGCGAATGATGCGGTCTTGGGGTATGGTCCATGGAATTATATACCCCGAAGAGACGGGCCTGGAGAGCGGTTGAGCAACGTCGCCCCACCACCACCACCGGCTGTCCGAAAAGGTTTCGATGTCGATTACCCATCGTCAGTATAATATAATAATAATAACAATAACGAAGAAAATGTACGCCGAATTATGTGATGACACCATCCCCTCGCCATTCCACCATTCATTCATACACCATACTATATATAATAATATGTTGTGTCTGGTTATGATATCAAACAGTATTTATTACAATACCAAATATATTATGCGTATATTAGTCGTGACGACGGGTGAGCGGGTGGGCGAGAGCGCTTACAGAATACGACCTATGATCGGTGGGTGGGTGATACATTTTAGGGGAGGGGGGTGTCGCTCGTTTCCAGCTTGGGACATGCCGCCGTTTGACGGGTATAGGACACTATAATATGTTACATGGATAAACAGACGTGTACGACGATGACAACGATGACGATTATGATGATGATAATAGATGACAACTATAATGATTACAATATTATTATAATCGCGGACAAGGACGCTCGCAGTCGTCAGGTGTGCATGCGATATATGCAGCCTTTTTGGTGGGAAACGGAGAGCGTCCGCTCGGTTTTCATATACATAAAGATCTCATATCGATATTATGTTACTATTATTATTATTATTATTTCCACTGATGGTTACAATTATTATGATATTATTATTATTAAAGGCATGTGTTGTCGTGTCTCGCACGGGCAGACGGACCAAAAAAATGTGGCAAAATTACGTAACGCTGTTTGTACAGCGCATAGGTACCTACACACACACACACACACACACGCGCGGCGATCTAAATAGATGCGTTAAAAATATAAAATATAACAAAACGATTGAACGAGAAACGGTACTCGTACACGTCGTCGCGTCCGTCGTCTCTATCGCATCACTCAGCCGCCACCGCCACGATTCGCGCGCACGGAGTTGTGTCATTTCGATCACGGACGACGGATGATCTAGTTTTAATGCGTCTTCAATAACGCGTTACGTTATTAATTTCGTGTTATTACATCGTCGCCCGTCCGTCTCGACCGAACCCATTATATTGCACTTATCGCGGCCGTCTAGCCCGCCGCCGCCGCCGATATAATAATAATAATATATTATATTATATATAGGACCTATATTATAGATGGTGTTATATTGTACACAATATAATATACGAATACACATATTATTATTATTATTATTATCGTCATCATCGTCGTCGCGCCGTGTGTGTAACCGTTTAGTGTTATTTTTTTCACGGCACGTTTCTTTTTTCTTTCTTTCTCTGTATACGACTCTTCTTCGTATCCTCTCGTTTTCGAAACACTTACTTTTATTATTATTATTATTATTATTACTGCACGCCAAAAAATACGCGTATACACCTGCTATTACCTATATTATACGTCTACGCCATCGCGGTGTTTGTAAATCGCGGTAATGTAATATCCGTAACAGTATTCGGCTGGTTAGATTTTATTATTATAATATATATAATATATCGTGTATTTTCACAGCCATAATCAGTCGCGGAGGGATGACTTCAAATGCGATTAATATATTATCAACAACTTTCTGACCAAGTATGATATATTACTATTTACTCAGATATTTTATTATATGAGTGCATGAATTTGTTTTAAGACAGTTGAAAAATATGTTTTGGTATTAAATATACATTATTATATTATTAACAATGTAAATTTAGGTTAAAATAAGTTAAAGGGGTTTAAATAATAAAAATAAATATATTTAAAAAAAAATAATAGTTATTTCTTATTATTCTTGCAAAAATATGTTTCTAAAATTAACAAAGACAATAACTGACAAGGGTGGCTGACCCCATATAGCTGCGAGAAAGAGGAGAAGAAGATGAAGAATCAATTTTAAATAATAATGGTTATATTTTAACTAAAAAAATACATAAATTATAACAATACAAATCAATTTACAAACTTATAATAGGCGTACCTAAATACACAGATTTCTATACTATAGAAATAGTAGTGTGAAATAGAACTCAGTGGTAATATATTAAAAAATTTAAAAAAATTAAAAACTATAAAAACTATAATTATTAATTTTTCATCACAAAATATTTGTAGAAAAATCAGAAACGCAACAATAGTTATTAAATTATTAATAATAGGTAACAGGTAAGATTAATAAAATACTTTCAAATTTATAATAAAAACAATATCAGTTTATTCTTTATAGTTTAAAAAAATGTTATGATAATAAAATGTATTAAATATTAATACTTAATTAAAAAAAAAAATAAAAATTATAAGTACGTTTTGATAAAAACTAACTACTATAATGCACATTGTCACGACGGCATACTTTTTAACCATAATTTGTACCTACTAATGTTATTGAAAATATACTCAATAAATTTAAATACCTTTTAATAGGAAAAAAAAATTTCACAGGCCACTTTTAAATCAATTTTTGAGCAGCTTGTTTTATTGAATATATCTTTAAAAAAAAATTAAAAATACTTCCCACAGTCCCACGAATGCTGAGTCTACATGAAAAGTTATTTTGACGCTGACAACCTGATACGTATCCTAGGTACCTTTATATTTTAGCTAAAGCCAGTAAAGGTTATATAGTATAGGTAGTACCTACTAGTATATACGATATACCCACTATGATGCGATAATGCATTACACATTTACACGGCTTTACTATTTACTATTATATAGTACTACAATACCTACCTATTTACAACGGTTATAATATTATAGCACGATGCTTTGGTACCAACCACAGCCAACCGCGTACAACGAGTTAATGTTGAAACGCAATATTATATCTTTTAGGGGCCAAAAATCAATGTCACAAAGAATAATTTTCCAGGCAGACTCTGAAGGTAAATGGAATCTTGAAATTTATTTAATTTGTTCATACCTATATGGGCTATGATGGAGCATTAATCGAAACTTGCATGGAAAAATCGTTTAGATTGAAAGAGGAAAAATAATTCTAAAACAAGAAACATTGCAGACACCTGCAGACACGCTAGGTAGGTACTTAACAACTGGGAATTCATTTATTAGTTTTTTTTAAACTATTGTTGATAAAAAAAAAAAAATATTTACTCGGTAAAAACTAAAATTTAAAACAAATCTCATACATTTACGACAGTGAAGATTAAAAGTTTCCGACAAAATTTGTCAAAATCACAAAAATTTAAAAATTATTTTGAGTTCGAAATTCATAAAACTTTTCTTTTTATATCTAAGGTTTGGAAATGTGATTCAAGATTTTTCATAAGATTTTCTATTTTAACAAACAAAACAATTTAACCAGAAAGTTAAATTATTTTTCTATGACCTTTTGAATTTTAAATTAATATGACATTAGATATTTACCCGAAAATTAACGATTTTCCCCTCAATCGATTTATGATATTTTTTTGTAATTTAAAAACGAATAACCGTATATAGGTACTTGAAATGTTCACAAAATGTTTATTTTATAATTTCCTATACATTATACAATTTAAAAAAATATTTTTTACTCTTTTTGAGTTATTAATAGATATTTTTAATTTTTAATTTTTTTAGTTTTTTTCCTATAAATATTGATAAATAATTTTCAAAATTTTTGACAGTTTAAGATTCTTCATAAGTTGTTGTATTAGCAATTCTAAGATATTATTAATACATGTGGATTTTTTTTATAAGCATTTAAAGTTGATATAATAATTTATCAAAATCTCTAAATTGTGAAAATCATTATTTATTTATTTTAACATGCTTTTTAAATTTTTACACCAAACGGCCTTTTACAATACAACATAGTAATTATTAATAAGAAAAAATTACATATTAAAATTAACAACAGGTATCAATATACTACAGTTTAAGATGGCCCTACACGGTTAAAACTACTGATAAGAGTTAATAAATAAAACATAAATAAATATACCTACGAAACAAAAGTGCTATTATAACAGACGAGG
>NC_042493.1:65354158-65359404 GCF_005508785.2 Acyrthosiphon pisum | reverse complement strand
TAAATGCTTGAGTTTAAATACAAAGTACCTCATAAGATTTATTATAGCTATAGGTACGATTTTTTTTATAAGCATTTGAAGTTAATAGTTTTGATAGAGTGTTGATAAAACTCGTCAAATTTACAATTTGCTAATTATTTTGTATTTAAAAATGTATAAAATATTCAATTTTCATAGCTAAGGATTGAAATTTTAAAACAAAGTATCTCATCATAAGAAATGTATGCTAAAATATTAAACTTATAGATATTTTATTGTAATTTAAAAATATTATTCGTAGATTGACTTATTATATTTAGCTTTAACACAAATATATATTTAATAGCATTGTGCAGAACGCTGTATAGTCTGATCCAGTTTAGGTATTTTACTGAATTAAATTTTAATTAAAAATATACTCTTGTTTATTTTATCTTATTAATAATACTTAGTCACAAAAAATATTTGAAGTATTGAGCATTGAGAAATAAAATAATGATATTATATGCCAGTTTATTACAAAATATATACAATATTTCACAGTCTCCAATAATTAAACAATATCTTCAGGTTTCTTATCGTTAAATTTCGTAGATAGGTACCATTAAACCGCACAAATTACAATAACTTAAATAGGTAGGTATCATTACTTTTAAATTTTAATTTAATATGGTCAATACATCAACGTATCAAACAAGTTGTTTCAACATAATAATATGTAAATGATTAATAAATGATTAATCAACTGAATAAAACATTATTAGATAATATGTAGGTACATTGCATGTGATAACTGATAAGGAATAGTGAAATTCAACAATAATTAAAAAAAGTGGGTAAGTGGATGTCGCTCTGCTGTACAGTAGGTTACAAGTATGTCAATGTGTAATGGAGTATATAATATATACTCCATTATAATATTGTTAAACTTGAATTCGATGATGTAATATCATTGTATAAGAAAAACGATTCTGAGCGGAAACGGTTTGTAAGTCTGGATATTTTATGTTGTTATTATTTATTTATAGCCTGTAAGTTAATTTGATAGATATTATAATAGTATAATATTTTTATTCGTTTCTATGGTTATAACTTATAAACAAAGCTTTAGAAATTAAAATCCCATTTTAAGCGGTTTTTTATAATTTGTCGGTAGTTTTTCCCGTGGCATTAAATAACTATTGACAAAATCGAAAAATGACCTCTTTAAAGTACCATCTTAATCCAATTTCCTATCCCTCGCTCCGCTTAGAATTTAAAATTGTATACCTATAATATAATATATCATACAATATTTTGAATATTTTTTTTGAACATAACTTTGGAGCAGTTAACGTGCTGAATGCTAATTAATTAAAATTAAAAACTTTAATGTACCTAATATTAAATTATTATTTTAACACGGTTAATTTACTAACATTATTAATAATAGGTGTTAATTATAGGTATTTAATTAATTTAAGAATCTTTTATCACATTTTATATTTATATGCACTTGCTATTTCAAAAATTATAGTCACACTATTGTATTATCAGAGTATGAAAAGATTACACAACAAAAAAATGTTTTAATGTAAGGAATTGTTTTTACTATATCTGGGAAAATCACTTTTTAAAATACTAAAATAATTTTCAATTTGTTTTTGGTAGTTATTGTTTTAGATTCTCAGCGAAGCGATGACTGTATTGATTTTACAATGATGTGTGTTTTTTTATTATTTTTTTTATTTCTGTCTGCGCCAACAATAAGTAGTTGAAATAATGCTTCGATTTTCAACTTCAGTATCTTTTCCAGTTGGTAAGGGAATCTAGTTGGTGCATTCAGGAGGTCAACATTTAAAAATTCCCAGTATAGTCTTCAAAAGTGACGGGAAAAACCAAAAAAGAAAAAAAATTAAGGAAAAACAGGAATTTTTACGCAACATCGTGACAATGATTTTGTTTAATGGTGTAATTCTAAAAAAAATAACCGTAGATACATGAAATATTCACTGAATTTTTATATAAGTATTTTCCATAAACCATAATATTTTCAAAATCTTTTGACTTACGTTGATTACATAATATGAATTTTACGATTATTATTAGTTTTTTTAAGGAATGTCGATAAAAAAATTTTCACTCAGTAAAAAACATGAAGATTCATTAAAAGGTTCTCCTAAGTTGTTGTTAGTTGAATTAAAAAAAAATTTCAGTTAAGTCCACAGTAATTATAATTTATGAGCGTCTGAAGTTAGAATTATTCATAAGAATGACGAAAACGTGCAAATTATGTTGAGTTAGAAATTCATAAAAAATTTATTTTTTATATCTAAGATTTTGAAATTAACTTGATTACTTGTAAGTTTGATACAAAAAAAAAAGGCTACCGGAAAGTCAAACAAAACTTTTATGAGCATTTGAAGTTTAAATTTTGACAACATTAAATAGTCACTATATATACTAGTGGTCGACGTGGCAGCCGTGATAGGTAACGTATTTAATTATTATTATTTTATTTTTACCTATGGTAATTTATAGTATACTTATGCCTTACGTACAGTAGTGACTAGTGTTCGCGTTAGCCTAGTATTCGGCATTTAGGTATAGTATAGCCGGTGAATTCATCCCTGAAGTGAAAAGGTTGGGATTATACCTTAAATATAATATTTATAGCATGATCCGTTGAATCCAATAACAGTATTCGTGAAAAAAACAACAGGCACTTTATAAAAGCAATGAAAGATAATAAATAAGATTAATAACTAAAGAACAGAATGCCCAACCTGCAGCACATACCAAATCAATACCTCAGCAAACAAAATACCTAGTCAAAAATCATACCTAGGTACTCGAAAACTACAGCGGAACATTTATAAGTCAAAATTCAAGAAAAATTAAATTTTTCTATTTATTAATAGGTAAGGTTATTTTTTCGATTGTGCTCATAAAAACAGTTTTTCAGTTTTTGTTCTATTTAAAATCTATAAAATAATAAATATAACATAAATAATACGATAATAATGACACCTAAAATTATATTTTGTTGTTCAAAGAAACAGTATTTATATAAATAGAAAGGATAGTCAATTCGGCAGCCGTGTGGGTTTGTATCACTTGTTTATATACCATATTATTCGATATAATATTACTATTATATTCAAGCCTGGACAAGTTGATGATAATTATTAACTGAGTTAAGTTGAGCTGGTAGAAAACATTTTAAAAAGTTTATAGTTAATAGCAGTCCCTAAAATTGTGTGTACTACGACACACTTTGTGTAGTACGAAATTTAAAAATGTGATATTATAATTAATCCTTTATAATAATATTATGTATAATTTTACATCTTCACATTTTTTTTATATTTCGATGGTGTTTTGCCAAACCACATTTTAATTACTATCTACATTCTACACAGACACACAGTAAACAATGTTTTAAGTTGTTATGTCTTATACTCTTATTATAGTTATTATTATAAACTATTCAATATTCATTGTTATTGAGAGTGGCCATTATTATTATTATCAGCTTAGTAGAGAACGGTGGTATATAGTATAGGTACTAGTGTTTTAAGTGTTTATCTAGAAATAATTTAGATTTAATCGATTTGGGACTATGTGTGTAATAGGTACAAAAATTTGGATATTTTAGGGACTGGTTAATAGTTATCCTAATTTGTATAGGTTATTAGGTTATTTGGCACTTGTGGAACCGAACTATTCGTTAAAACACATAATCGCTGACTACTTAAAAGACAATCAAGTATCAAAACCGAATTGATCACAGGATATCCCATAACCTTGACCCCGAACTTGGACCCAATCATGAACAAAACCTAGACTTAATCAATTTTCTCAAACAAACTAATTTGTATAACTGCCCACACAGCATTTGGGAAATGATAATATTTTGTGAATATTTTTGAGTGCATGAACAGGTACCTAATACATTTCTGACTAATAATATTGTATAAATATTTTATTCTCATGATAACAAAATATTGGACTATATGGTTGCACAAAAATGTTGATTTAATATTTTTTAATAAAAAAAAACACACATCATTGTAAAATCAATACATTTATCGTTCCACTCAGAATCTAAAATATGCTATGTAGCTTAATGACCTGTGTCGCCACGATGTTTATTTATTTATGATTAATAAAATAAAAAATAAATATCAGGTATTTATCTAAATCTATTTTCCGATAGAATGCAATTCCATAATTCATCGCCTTTTTTTTAAAATGGGACATGTTTGTGTTATTTAGGATATAGGGAGATTCATAGCTCGTAAGCGGAACGTATGAATTTTCATCCAAAATTAATTTAACCGGCAGTATTACTCGTAGTAATATTTGAGCACATGACATTGCTCCGCCCAATAGTTCCAGAAACCTTATTTTAACGGCTTTGTCTAATTTTTCTATCCCTCATATCTGAATATCTCCATTTCCTCAAGGGGTATATATCAATACCGACCGTTTCTAAGGATATCTAGGTAATATAGGCAATCTTATATGTGTGTACATGTGGGCCGTGTAAGTGTGTGCGTATTAACTAGTAAGTGATCATTAGTGTGAGTGACTGTGTATAAAATAAATAGCGGAGTGCTCCCGTACGTGCACGCACATATTGTCAGCACTTTATCACACTTTATAAATATAAATTTTAGTGAAACACTGGAACTAAGTTTCGTATTTCTAGTAATATAGCTTACTGAGTGACATTATAGTATGAAAATAATTCCATAGAATATTTCAATACTATTAATACCTACCCCTTGAGATGGACAATTTAAATTAGAAATATAGATTAAGCTTGAAATAAGCCTTTACTTAAGGATATTAGTGGGTGTAAATTTGATTCTGTGAAACTAATGAAGACATTTAGGTATCTGTGCGTAATGCGTCCGATAGATAAGTGAAATTTCATTAATTGGTTGTAAGTTCTATAGTGCAAAGTGAAAAATCTAAAAATGTACGTCACTCTAGGTCAGATAGCTCTAATTGCATGAAGTGACATTGATTCGACACCGAAACGTAGGTATCTATGGTAAAAAACACAAAAAAACTGATTATCGACTACTGCATATTAATATAATATTATTATGATTAAACCCAAGACAAGATCCACTATGCAGAAGCCAGCAAAAGAAAATCCAAAAATGTCTGCTTATCAAAGTAGTGATATCTACATTGCAGCCAAGTCTGATCTTTCTTTAATTTATAACTTTAATACAGAAATACATTCATGTGCAACAAATCGCTTTAAAAGAGGA
>NC_042493.1:65349210-65353813 GCF_005508785.2 Acyrthosiphon pisum | reverse complement strand
TAATTTTTAAACCAACGGAACTACACGTGTTCTGCTGAGCGTAGAATTTGCTATGTTACGCACTTGTAAGACGGAGACAACACATGCGGGTATAACGTCCTCTTAAGGGTGTTGGTGCCGGTGCGTTTTTTGGTACAAAAACATGTCTTATAGGAATAACTTTCACGACCTGTAGAATTATCGGATTTTGTTAATTTTTTTTTAATCTTAAAGTAGAGAACATTTAGTAGGTCGGATCAAAGCCCGATTTTGAAAACTATAATTATATAGAAACTGAAATATGCATTTGAAAAATTCATAATATTTGTCCTTTTTTTCGATCATTCGAACACTATATGTTATCCGAACGTTCAAACTCGTTGAAGCACCCGTAGCCGACTACCGATTTGATCATTACCTTGATTTATATTATGTATATGTAATATGTATGTTCATAAAATATGTTTTGTAGATAATCGAAACGCAATGGGTTAATTTAAATAATATTTTAATCAAAACCATATCATATTTTACAATTTTATACTCTTACATGTATTTAGATATATGAGATTTTTTACTATATGAACTGTAGGTATTAATAGGTATGTCGTTAATATGTAATTATTAATTATATTTTTAATTTAGCAAAGTTAAAATTTGTAAATCTCATATTAAATTATTATGTTTATATCTGCCTATGTACACATGTTGTAGACTTTTATAATTTTGTATTTATATATAATTAACGCCAATCGGCTTTTATTGCAGTATTGACAAAAGTATTTTAACAAAACAAAATCTTAAGGATACAATAAATGTATGTGTTAAAATAGGGATAAAAATATATGTACTTATACTTATATATATATAGGTACTTGCCAACTTGACCAATTTTTTTTACTTTGTTAAATTAATATAGGAAAATAAAAGTTATGTTTCAAGCCAAAAGAAGTTTAATTTGAACTTGAAGAAGTTGAAGATAAATAGAAAAAAGTTACTTAACTTAGTTTAAAATCAGTTAAATTTATTTTAAACCTAAGTACCTAACATAGATCTTAAATTTTTTTTGTATACCTATTTATTAAGTTATTTATTAGCTACCATACATTATATTACTGTATTTGTAATAAACTATTATTTTACCAACAACCTATTCAGATGTGATGGTAAAACAAATATTTTGAATCAATATTTAAATAACATGATTTACAGGGTTCATTAAGAAAAATATAACTTAACTCATGCTTTGTTTTGTGGACCACTTTAGGTACACTAGTTAATACATTTGTATTTATTTAATCATAGTTCATTCTATATTCTTTAGAAATGTCTTCAATCTCAATTCAAACCATAATATTGTCTTGTTATTATAACTTTTTTAAAATTCTTATAACAATTATTTATTGTCAAGATAACATAAATTAAATTAAATTACAAATTAACAAAGAATTTATTAATTTTTACATATTTGGAAATAAAAATGTATAGTAACTGCTTTAAATTACAATAACAATTTATTTTTAATAAAGAATAATTTCAAAGATATGCCTAATATATTAAGTATTATATGATCATATAATATTTCATTCATAAATCTTATAGTTTGAAAAAATAATAAACCCATTATATATTTAATGGTTGTGCCCATGCGATTTTGCATTAGGCACATTCAATTGAACATTAACACCAAGATTTCTTTTTCTTTTCTTGGTGTTAATTTCACCATTTGCTGGACGGCCTGATAGTAGACGTTTACTTCCTTTCGTAACTCTGGGTAATCTCCGTGCAATAGATGTTGGCTGGACTCTAATTTTTGCACCAGGTCTTTTTCGCAAGGCCACAGCTGAATTTCCAGCAGTATGTAAAAACGACTGCCACTGTCCTTCCGTTGTTATCTTCTTCAAACGAGACTCTAAAACATTCAACCCTGCAGTGGATGAGCCAAACATTGAGTCTTTAGATTTGATTAAATCTAGTAGTTGTTGTGTTGTGCAGAAGTGAGGGTTTGTGAAGCGTAAGCAGAGGGTTTGTCGTTCTTTAAAATGACTTCTCCGATTGAAAATTGAGATGCATAAGCTGACATTGTTATGGTACCACCTGTTAACTTCAGAAGGGGAAATAACCTCAAAAATCAAGCCCACAGCGACTGTTGCAGCTTCACCACCTGAGCACCAGAGCACACGACCCATATCACATCGTCTCTGGACGACCACTGATGGACCAAGTCCAGGTCCTTCACAACACCACGTCTTTGGTCACCAATCCCACTTCTCATAGTAGATGTTATAACTTCTGCAGGGGAAATAACGTCAAAAATCAAGCCACCGGACCGGGAATCGAACCCGAGTTTCTCGCTTGCACGTTATGATGGTACCACTGTCTTTCAACGTGTGTGTTTGTGTGTATGTGTGTGTGTGTGTGCGTGCGTGCGTCGAGAAATAGGACGCCATATATTGTTTTTGTAACGACCACACATAGCTGTTCTCATCTCAGACATGAGACGACATACTATTTCGGAAAGTTTATTCAAAAAAGTTGATCTATTGTAATTTTAAAGGTCGTAGAAAATTGGCACAGAAACAAAATTTTTAAAGAAGACGATGTAAGTACCTTAATAATATTTATAGGAGGCTCCTTCCTTTCTCTCACTCACCAATCAGTTTGACATCATAAATTCTGTCAGTTTAATTTCAAATCAGAAATTATCATGTTGAGTCAAGTATAAAATTGACAAGGTCCAATGATATATTTTTAATTAACAATTGGATCTACCACGGTTCACAGATGCCACCCTTTAATTTATTATTCAGTAAGTAATAAAGGACATTTATAAATATACGTGTGTATTTCAGGAACTGTTTAAAAGCAGTTATTTTATTATGGACCTGCATCATAGCTTTCCATGAATCGGTGACCGCCATTGTGGTTGATGATTACAATATAAGTGCAATATCAATTAATTCTCATGGAGGTTTATTTAAATCTGTTGATGTATACTTTAATCGTATACGTAATAAAGAGAACCAGCATATCTTTGATAATTACTTCAAGACTCCAGAAGGTATGTGAACATTTTAGTGTAAAACTGTAAAAACTACATTATACCTATACTATATAGATCATTATAATGTAATTGAGTATTTTATAGCTACTTTAGGACCAGAACAATGGATAACTGGATATGTTGATAAAAAGATGATAATTGATCTTAAAAAACCTGGTGCATATGAAAGATTAGGTAAGTGGATGTCGCTCTGCTGTACATTAGGTTACAAGTGGGTCATTGTATAATGGGTTTTATTAGACTTGAATTCAATGATAAAATATCATTGTAATAAGAAAAACGATTCTGAGCGGAGACGGTTTGTCAGCCTGGATATTTTATATTGTTATTATTTATTTTATCATGTAAGTTGAATTAATATTATAATATTATAATTTTTTTATTCGTTTTTATGGTGGTAAACAAAGCGTTATATTAAAATCCCATTTTTAGCGTTTTTTCGTAATTTTTCGGTGGTTCTTCCCGTGGAATTAAATAACTATTGAGAAAATCGGAAAATGACCTCTCTAAAGTACCATCTTGATCCAATGTGCTAAAAAATTTAATAAAAAGTTCAGAAATAGTCAATATATTTTGAAATCGAAAATTGTCATATAAACATTTTATGAAAATTTAAAGTGCATATAGATATTTGTTTTTGTGTTACTAAAGTAACTAAAGAACTGTGTGGTTTTCTGGGGGCATTAAATTATATTAAGGTACCAACAGAATTTTATTTTGAATTGAAATTCAATGTACTACTTTAATTTAATGAAAACATACCTAGATATCTAAATTATTAGTATCCGAAAATTGATATTGTATGAATTAAATATTTACAGCTCTAAACAGAACATTACTGGAGTTAACAGAAAAGCTATTACAATTCAATCCATCACAAAAAGAAATGTCTACGAAACTAATAGAAGAATAGGTATTCATTACTGCCAACATTTTTAAATAATTATTTACATTAACATACAATTATTATGATCAGTTGTAAACTTCTGTATTGCTAAATAATAGGTATAATATTTGTTTTGGGTTATTTCAAAAGTTAAAGTTACATCATTTCTCTTTTAAGAGATTACTTTTTATTATATTGACAATCACACAATAGTTTTTCACGTTTTACTTCTTCGATGTGCAATAACTTTAAAAAATGTACAATGAACGTTTATTTAGTTTGTATATGTAAAAATGTACCTACCTACATTAACTTTAAGGAAAAACGATAATTTTGAATAACAAGACAGTTTTCTACAATTGTTGAAGTGTGCATATTTGAGCGTTTTTTTGTCTTAGAATTTTCTAGAAATGCTATATGATTTTAATTTGTTTGATACGATTACTCTTTTTGTGATATATTAGGATATTTACTTATTTTATCAATGTAGGTATGTATCATTACATTTTGATTTTTAAATAAAAACATAAAAGATATTTCATTACAAGGATCCTGATATTATGTTTTTCATAGCTAAATTAATAATTCCTAATATCATATTTAACATATTTCATTTACAACTATCATTTAATATTATTTTATCGATTATTAATGTTTCATTATGTCATATAAAT
>NC_042493.1:65347708-65347918 GCF_005508785.2 Acyrthosiphon pisum | reverse complement strand
AATTTAAACTATTTTCTGGATCGGAAAAAATATTTTTTTGATGAATAAAAAAGACAAATAAAAGTGTAATATATAAATAACATTTCCTTATATACTTAAATAAAAGTGCATAAGCAAAACGTGAACTCATAAATGGTATAAGATATTGTACTATAAGTCGTAAAATAATAGTAACGTGCATCGATCCACACCAATCAGAGATTTATATCC
>NC_042493.1:65342133-65347608 GCF_005508785.2 Acyrthosiphon pisum | reverse complement strand
TACTTGGAAATTTTAACTGTTTTTAATTATATTTATCTACAATTAACTAAAATTATATACCTACCTACTTTACACTATTGTTAAAATCCCTACAAATTTAAGAAGTTTTATTAAAAAAGTATTAGGAGTGTTTGATCAAAAAGGTCTACTACTAGATTAATTATATTACCTACTATGTAAAAAAACCTAACTAAATAATTATTACTCCTTCTTAAGTTTAAATATAAATTATAAATAAATGAATAAAAAAAAATCGGTTAAACAAAAATTCGTCAAATATAGATCACATACATACAAAAATACAAAATATAACCATACACCAATATTCACCTCGAGTGTGTAAAACACAAAAATGATGGACCCAATTTCTCGTAGTCTTCCCGCCGTAAATATTCAATCTGATGGAGAAATGTATAAAACGCGATATGTGTAAAACACAAAAATTTACTTGTAATTAAAACAAATTAAAACGCAAGTAAACAAACAAAAACACAAATGTTAAAACATTCGGGTCGTGGATTACGAATTTCGTTGGGCGCCACTGTCGTATATGCACTTTTCAGTGATATACCTCTATCGATACTATAGAGTTACCAAAAGACCATAAATTAACCGGTTACAGTTTGGCTCTCTAGACGTCGATATCGCTACCTTTACTGTTTACACTTTCAAACTTCAAAAACCATAAATTAACCGGTTACAGATCAGTTTGAAAGAATACAATTAACGTAGGACTACTTTCACCGTTTAAACCTTGTGTCTTATGAATTAACCGGTTACAGATCGGATAAAGGGGTATATTTAGAATTGTGTGGCTACTTAAACAAAACATATAATTTTGCAGGTCGGAAACACTTTTTATTATTTATATAAACAAACACAAAAATTAATAATCAAACGTATCGCAGTATTGATATACCGCGACTGCCTCCTCTTACTCTACTTTTTGCCTTATATCTAGTTTACAATTTAACTGCCTCAGCACATTTGCTTCCCTGGCCTCCATTACAAATATGATTACTATTTTATTTATATACATAGTCACCTAATACTACAGCATATTTATTTCAAACTTGTCTTGGTGAGTATAAATTCATTTCATCGATAGCCTCAATCATATGCAGTAATTAAAGTATTAAACAAATTAAATTAATTGAATTGTTTTTTTCTAAGAATGAAATTATAACTTCAACTAAAATATAAATTATGTAATATAGTTACAAATTTTTAACTAAATTGTATCGAGTTTTTTTAAGATGAATATATGGATGAAGAAGCTTTTTGTTATATAAATAGTAGGCAAATTGAAAAACTATTGCAGAAGTATCCCCTTGGTGTTCATATAAAATTTGAGCATTATGTAAAACAGTGGAAAGTCACCAAGTGGGATACCAATGATTCAAATTCGCCTATGCCTTCATTTACACCCCCTATATCAAGTTCATTATCAGTGTCATCAGAACCATTACCAACGTTTTCTCTTGATGAAATTTTAAAAAGAAGCACACATGGGTCAATGATCATTAGTTACTACGAATCTAATAAAAACTTAAATGAAACATGTAGAAATCTCTTAATTGATTTGATAATAGCCAGTTTGTTTGAAAAAAAAACATCCCATGTCTACTGCCTTGGCTAATCAGATTTCAGATATGATAGTTGGGACCTTTACTACAGAAATAAAAGTGAGTTTCATATATTAAATATCTATGATAAATATTAAATATTATTACATTTTTTTGACAGGAAATATACTTTGAAAGAAGTGGACTAAAAAAGTGCCCAAAAGGAAAACGTTATGCAAAGTACTATAACAAACTCAGAAGTTTAAGAAGCCATGGATTGGTGTCATCACAAGTTTAGAAAAACAATGAACCCCCCCTATAGGATTTCTGAAAATACAAATTTTGAAATAAGTAGCCATATTATTTTTTATATGTTTTATTTTATTTTAATTATTTTATTTCTGTTTTATTAGTTATTGAAGAAGATGTGGAAATTCTTATTGCCAAATTGAAACATAAAGAGTTAGCTTGGCCCGATATTGAAATGATTTGGGCAAAAACCACTGGTTATCGTTTGAACCATCTTAAAACAACTAATTTTTCACCATTAGAAATCCATAAGACACGGCCTCAGTACATGCTACCATTAGGGTTAATAATGAGTTAAAAATAGGATAATGGATGGCTGTTAATTTAAAGTGACGGTGAAGAAGTTTTGAAAATCTAATTTGTTTTTTTGTTTTACGTGTATTATATTGTACCTAATTAAACCATATTTTAATTTAATATTATATTTTTAAGATTGATATTGATTTCAAACGGCTGCATGAAAGTATACTGACTTAATAAGTACTTATGAAAAGTCATATATTAAGCTGGTACAAATAATAGATGATCGTATAAAAGACCCTAGCTGTCGAGAAATGTTAGAAAGCATGATGAATATGAATAATGCACCAGAAAGTAAGTTTAAGCCTTAATATTATAGAAAGCTATGTTATATTTTACACTGTTGTTTTTTTTTAGGTAACCACTATATATTGTGTTAATTGTTTATAGTTATGTATATTTTTGTCACATTCAGTTTTAAGTAAATACTAAATTATGATAATTACTGCATCTTAGAAATGATAATTTTCTATTTTCAAGCTATCTTAATTTGTTTTAATAACAACCTATATAGGTAAACATATTATGTTTCCATCATCATCATTTACAATTGTAAATACAATATTTTTATGAACATTTTAATTTATAGAAACCAAATATTAAAATTTACTGTGAATTTACATTTAAAGTTTAAAATAGTAGAATAATATGTATGCTAAAATTAACTAAACCATTTCATATTACATCATCTTCTATTTAAACTTTAAATGTTTGAACAGTACTATTCTAATACCTATATAATTGTTAACTATTGATAAAATATTTATTCTTCATCCTGAAAATTTTTTTGAATTTTCCTTTGAATTTAAATAAGCATATTTTAGACTTTAGTTTTTAGTTACAAAAATAATTATTTTTTCAGATTATAAAAATGCTGTGGTGTTGTACGTTCTTCACGCTCTTTGTTCCATCTATAAGAAAAACCTTCACTGATTTAAATGGAAGAAAATGTTACCATAAATTTTCAATTAAAGATTCTCAGAACACTTTTATGATAGTTGCAAGTACAGCAATTTAAATTGAAGAAATATTGAAAATTAAAAAAAATGCCAAGAATCCTATCCAACCGTGCTTGTTGATTGTGGGTACAATATCAAATCCATCACAAATCATGGTATATTTTGATGAATCGAAATATGTATTTTTTTCAATTATCAAAGCCTTGGATATGTGTTTCAAAATTTACCAACTGTTAAATATAGAATATCCATTAGAGTCTATATCTGTGTGGATGTTTATTCAACGTTTTTTTTTATAATATTAAACTACCATGTGATAAACCATGTCCATTAATAAAACAGATTATATCTGAACTGAAATAATTATATTTGTATTAACAGAAATTAACTAATATACTTTAATTTGTATTCAAAAAATTAATGAACACATTTTTATACTTGATTTATACTCATCTATTATGTATTATAATACTCTGTATTATGAGCTTAGTGCCCATTTATTGGCACAGAACGTCCTCATGCTGTATAATTGGTTTAATGGTAAAAATGTGCAGATAGTAATGGTTGCCATTTAAAGTTTGAATGGAAATAAAGAAACGATATACTTTGAAGTATTTGAAAGTTTATTAATCGCATGTTTTTTATTCATGTACCATGAGATACAAAAATTACTATTACTACCCAGAAACAACTACCTACTACAAGAGTTTATTAGGGGAGGAACTGTAACTTTCAAAAACTTTCAAAAACATGACCAAATCTATATTAATATTTTTTTTATGTCGGTGATTGGTATATATTAAAAAAAAAACCTTAAATATGTGTATATTATGTATATTTTTATTTATATATAATATAATTACCTATGTTTAATTTTATATTATAAAATACGAATTGGGCTTTTTGAGAGTTTAGCACCTGCCTCATTAAGTTTATATTTACAATTAAGATTCATTAAAACAAACATGCTTTACTGTTGAAATTCTGTTGCCTTCAAATCCGAACCCTAGTAATAAACATGTGTTTATTATATTTCATCTAGAATTTTTTTTGGTGTAAAATTGATGGTTTAAGTTGGGTTGACAAAGGAGGTTTAATTTATTTGAATATTGTTTTACTTCTTATAATAACCACGAACTTTATGAAATTCTTAAGTCTTAATTGTTATTTAATACCTAGATGCAGAATTCTAACCAAATTCCGAAATCAAAATTTTAATAGGCTTAAATACATAAATTAAACTATCTAGTAGTTGTTGTGTTTTGCAGAAGTGAGGGTTTGTGAAGCGTAAGCAGAGGGTTTTTTGTTCTTTAAAATGACTTCTTCAATTGAAAATTGAGATGCATAAGCTGACATTGTTATGGTACCATTTGTTAACTTCAGCAGGGGAAATAAACTCAAAAATCTAGCTGCCGGACCGGGACTCGATCCAGAGTCTCTCGCTTGCATGTTATGATGGTACCACTGTCTTTCCACGTGTGTGTGAGTGTGTGTGTGCGTGCATCGAGAAATAGGACGCCATAAATACGTCAAAAATCCAGTCCACCGGACCGGGAATCGAACCCGAGTCTCTCGCTTGCATGTTATGATGGTACCACTGTCTTTCAACATGTGTGTGTTTGTGTGTGTGTGTGTGTGTGTGTGCGCGCGCGCGCGTTGAGAAATAGGACGCCATATATTGTTTTTGTAACGACCACACATAGTTGTTCTCATCTCAGACATCAGACGACATACTATTTCGGAAAGTTTATTCAAAAAAGTTGATCTATTGTAATTTTAAAGGTCGTAGAAAATTGGCAAAGAAACAACATTTTTAAAGAAGACGATGTAAGTACCTTAATAATATTTATAGGAGGCTCACTTCCTTTCTTTCACTCGCCGATCAGTTTGACATAATTAATTCTGTCAGTTTAATTTCAAATCGGAAATTATCATGTTGAGTCAAGTATAAAATCGACAAGGTCCAATGATATATTTTTAATTAACAATTGGATCTACCACGGTTCACAGATGCCACCCATTAAATTATTATTCAGTGAGTAATAAAGGACATTTATAAATATACATGTGTATTTCAGGAATTGTTTAAAAGCAGTTATTTTATTATGGACCTGCATCATAGCTTTCCATGCATCGGTGACCGCCATTGTGGTTGATGATTACAATATAAGTGCAATATCAATTAATTCTATTGGAGGTTTATATAAAACTGTTGATGTATACTTTAACCGTATACGTAATAAAGAGAACCAGGATGAATTTGATAAAATCTTCAAGACTCCAGAAGTATGTGAAAATTTTAGTGTAAACTGTAAACTACATTATACCTATACTATATAGAT
>NC_042493.1:65335110-65342083 GCF_005508785.2 Acyrthosiphon pisum | reverse complement strand
AAATATAATTCAAAATATTGTGAATATTTTAAAATAGTAGGTATGCCATATTAGTAGGTGAAACCTATTAGTAGGTTTATCCATGAAAAGATCGATCTTCAACAGTCGTGGACCAGGTCAACAAATATCGTAGCATTGTAATTAAACTTATTGTATGATTGTTTTGAGGCGCCCTTCTTTTGATAACAACTCATGTCTTGTTTTATATTAATAAGTTGTTGTCATCTATTATAATTATTACGCGCGTAGCGCACTTCCATAAATTCCATAATTTTGTTTTACCTATAATATTTTGGGTAACCTTTTCCCGTCCACAGCACCCCGCAAGTCGTTGCCGCAAAACCGCAAGTTACACAAGTAGGTGCGGCGCGGCGCAACAACCTATGTTTAATTTTATATTATAAAATACAAGTTGGGCTTTTTGAGAGTTTAGCACCTGCCTCATTAAGTTTATATTAACACTTAAGATTCTTTAAAACAAACATGCTTTACTGTTGAATTAATAATGGAAGTATTTACAATTTAAATGGTAGTTATATCAATTTTACAAAATATAAACTGTAAACTTTATAAAATGATCGCTTGGATGTTATGATGGTACCACTGTCTTTCAACATGTGTGTGTGTGTGTGTGTGTGTGTGTGCGTGCGTCGAGAAATAGGACGCCATATATTGTTTTTGTAACGACCACACATAGTTGTTCTCATCCCAGACATCAGACGACATACTATTTCGGAAAGTTTATTCAAAAAAGTTGATCTATTGTAATTTTAAAGGTCGTAGAAAATTGGCAAAGAAACAACATTTTTAAAGAAGACGATGTAAGTACCTTAATAATATTTATAGGAGGCTCACTTCCTTTCTTTCACTCACCGATCAGTTTGACATAATTAATTCTGTCAGTTTAATTTCAAATCGGAAATTATCATGTTGAGTCAAGTATAAAATTGACAAGGTCCAATGATATATTTTTAATTAACAATTGGATCTACCACGGTTCACAGATGCCACCCTTTAATTTATTATTCAGTGAGTAATAAAGGACATTTATAAATATACATGTGTATTTCAGGAATTGTTTAAAAGCAGTTATTTTATTATGGACCTGCATCATAGCTTTCCATGCATCGGTGACCGCCATTGTGGTTGATGATTACAATATAAGTGCAATATCAATTAATTCTATTGGAGGTTTATATAAAACTGTTGATGTATACTTTAACCGTATACGTAATAAAGAGAACCAGGATGAATTTGATGAAATCTTCAAGACTCCAGAAGGTATGTGAAAATTTTAGTGTAAAACTGTAAAACTACATTAAATACCTATACTATATAGATTATTATAATGTAATTGAGTATTTTTTAGCTCCTTATGGACCAGAACAACATATAATTGGATTTTTTGATAAAAAGATGATGCTTGATATGGACATGCCAAATCCATCTAAGAAAAATGCAGGTAAGTGGTTGTCGCTCTGCTGTACAGTAGGTTACAAGTGGGTCATTGTATAATGGGTTTTATTAGACTTGAATTCAATGATAAAATATCATTGTATAAGAAAAACGATTCTGAGCGGAGACGGTTTGTCAGCCTGGATATTTTATATTGTTATTATTTATTTTATCATGTAAGTTGAATTAATATTATAATATTATAGGATATTATATTTATTCGTTTATATGGTGGTAAACAAAGCGTTAAATTAAAATCCCATTTTTAGCGTTCTTTCGTAATTTTTCAGTGGTTCTTCTCTTGGAATTAAATAACTATTGAGAAAATGGGAAAATGACCTCTCTAAAGTACCATCTTGATCCAATTTGCTAAAAAATTTAATAAAATGATAAAAAATAGTAAATATATTTTGAAATGGAAAATTGTCATATAAAAATTTTATAAAAATTTAAAGTGCATATGGATATTTGTTTTTGAGTTACTAAAGTAACTAAAGAACTGTATGGTTTTCTGGGGCATTAAATTATATTAAGGTACAAACAGAATTTTATTTTGAATTGAAATTCAATGTACTATTTTAATTTAATGAAAACATACCTAGATATCTAAATTACTAGTATCCGAAAATTGATATTGTATGAATTAAATATTTACAGGTCTAAACAGAACATTACTGGAGTTAACAGAAAAGCTATTACAATTCAATCCATCACAAAAAGAAATGTCTACGAAACTAATAGAAGAATAGGTATTCATTACTTCCAACATTTTTAAACAATTATTTACATTAACATACAATTATTATGATCAGTTGTAAACTTCTGTATTGCTAAATAATATAATATTTGTTTTTGGTTATTTCAAAAGCTGAAGTTACATCATTTTATCATATTAAGTTACATCTCTTTTAAGAGATAATTTTTTATTATATTGACAATCACTCAATAGTTTTTCACATTTTACTTCTTCGATGTGCAATAACTTTAAAAATTTTACAATGATGCGTTTATTTAGTTGGTGTATGTAAAAATGTATCTACATTAACTTTAAGGAAAAACGATAATTTTGAATAACAAGTCAGTTTTCTACAATTGTTGAGGTATGCATATTTGAGCGTTTTTTTGTATTAGAATTTTCTAAAAATGCTATATGATTTTAATTTGTTTGATACGATTACTCTTTTTGTGATATATTAGGATATTTACTTATTTTATCAATGTAGGTATATATCATTACATTTTGATTTTTAAATAAAAACATAAAAGATATTTTATTACAAGGATCCTGATAATATGTTTTTCATACCTGAATTAATAATTCCTAATATCATATTTACCATATTTCATTTACAACTATCATTTAATATTATTTTATCGATTATTAATGTTTCATTATGTCATTATAAATAGGATTTTTAATTAATTTTTCTTTTTCAATCTCATATTATTATTAATATTGAATAGTTTACTTTTATTTGCCTAAAATAATAATTTAAGTACCTACCATTTCATCTTTGTTTTATTGCAAATATGAATTCAGTTTGACTTATGTCATTATTTGTGCCTGGAAAAATAATATTTTTTTGATTTATGTCGCATAAAATAAAATACAATTTGTAATAATACTAATATTAGTTTATAACTTTCAGATGTATAACTTGTCTTATAACATTTTATATCAATAACTCTTAAATACAAAATAATACGTATGTAAATATTTGTTATTATTGCATATTTTAACTACATGATACTTTTTAAGTACCTACTCTACCTTAAAAAAAATATTAGGTAGATAGTACTTTTGAGATGTAGAAGTTAGAAGTTAGTTTTTTTTTTTAGATTAAAAAACCTTTTTGTTATTTTTTAACCTTTTTGTGTCCCTCTGTTGTTAGTTTCATATGTGACAATTATTATATAATGTGTTTTTTCTTGTCAAAGAGATTATGCCTGTTGATTATTAATAAATAAATAATTTATTCTACCTATTCAAACGTTTTGCTTGTTAGTCTTATCAAAAATATAATGTCTATAAGAGATAACTTAGAATGGAATAACCCTGGAGAAAATTTTGACATAAATTACATTATGCAAACATTACATTTGTATCAAAAATCAACCTACCAAAATCATATGTAACATTTTTCATTTACAACTATCATTTCATATTATTTTACAATTAATATCAAGCAAATTGTATCTGTTTTTATGAACATATTATAATTTCTTCAATTTAAATCATAAATCAGATGAGTCAGAGTAATATATAGTTTACTCGAGTTGTACTCGGCAGGAAAATTGTCCATAGATCGTGTTGAACAATTTGTAAAAATTAAATCTTATATTATTGTGAACTGTAATTGAAAACTTAAAAACCATTCGCACCTCTGAAAGAATAATGACACAAATCAAAATGTTGGGAAATTGACATTTAATGTTTCCAGTGGCATAGCAAGGGTATGGCGAACTGTGCCTACGCCAGGGGTGCAAATTTGTGCTTTAAAATTGGTACTTATTTTTTAATCGCTAAAAAGGCGCATTTTCCTAGGTTTGCCAGGGGCGCTAACGAGTCTTTCTGCGCCACTGAATGTTTCATTATGTCATTATAAAGAGGATTTTTAATTAATTTTTCTTTTTTTTTCAATCTCATATTAGGTATATAGTTTATTTTATATGCCTGAAATAATAATTTAAGTACTATTTCATCTTTAATTTATTGTAAATATGGGTTCAGTTCAGTGGCGCCAAAGTCCATGCTGACGTCGGGCCGTCGCCCGACCTCTTTTTTAAAAAATGTGGCCGGCCGGCCATATTTTATTTACTTCATAACTTTAAAATGAGCATGAGTATATTTTAACCGTGATTATGAATAAATGTATTTTAGGGTAATTAAGATATTGAGGCCGGGAAGTTTTAAAATTGCCCGACCACATTTTAAAAACTTCGGCGCCACTGGTTCAGTTTGACTTATGTCATTATTTCTGCCTGGATAAAAAATATTTTTTGATTTATACCACATAAAATATTGCATATTTTAACTACTTGATCCTTTTTAAGTAGTTACCTACTTTACCTTAAAAAAATATTAGGTAGGTAGTACTTTTGAGATAAAATGTATTAATACAACATATTATAATATTTAACAACGAGTCGCTTTGATCTTGAATTTTAGTAGAAGATCCATTTTATATACAAAACGTTTAATACAGCATTACACAATATTATAATTTATTATAACACCTTTTTGTTGAAATGTAAATAATAAATTATCTAACTTAAATCATTGATTGAAACTTAAAAATGAATTAAACACCTAGTAATTTGATCGAAATGTTCTAATTTGGCAAATTGATTAGGTAAAATGGACCTTAAAAAAATATTAGGTAGTACTTTTGAGATAAAATTTATTTATTTACAACATATCGATGGTGACACGGCAAAAGGGTCTTAGCGACATAATTCATAGTTTACATGAGAGCCAAACAACTTTTTTTCGTGATTTAATTTTTTTTTTCTTGATATGCAATAACTTTTTACAGTAAGAATAGGGAATTTTTTCGTTGAATAATTTTTTTTGGTTTTTATGTTTTTTATGTTTATATATAATTTTAAATTATCTTTTGGTTATTATTTACATGTAAGCGGCAATTCGAATAAGTTTGTCAATTGATTTTGAAACTTATCCTTTTTTTTTATTACTTCATTTATCTACAGCGCTTATGCCCTATTTTTTTACTTAATTTACCTGATGGTTCTCCGTTATATTATTATACTTTTTAGTGATTACTATATTTATTTAAGACAGATAAAATAGTATTATATCACATGTTCTTCAAACTAAGATTTAGGTACACAAATAATTTCAGCAAAAAAAAAAAATATGAAACTTTATTAAAATAACATAAAGACTAACGAGTAATGACGAATAATAATATTATCATTAAAATAAATTAATAAAATCGATACATTCATCTGTCCGCTCAGAATATACATTTTAGAAAACAATTTATCATCCATCATAAATACTAGTATTGTATATACTGTGAAAAATTGAAATTTATACTTAGACATATTATGTCGATGGCTGTAGCCCATATTGATTATGGGTATTTTTTCAAACTAAATACTTATTACCCTGATTTCTAGCCCAAATGCAACGTTGCCATTTAAGTTCGTTTAAGACGAATCATAAATAAAATCATAAAAGTTAAGCATTTTAAAAATAATGATAAATACTGTACAGTATTTATCATTATTTTTTTAAATATTATTTAAATTATAATAATAATTATTTTTATTTTTATTCACGGAAAAATTTTCCAATTACATAAAATAAAATATATGACATAATATGAGTACAAATAATGTAACAAGTATGTTATAAGAGTAATAGTATATAGAAATAGAGATAGCTAAAAAATAATATAATATATATTATATTAAATAGTTAAGTGAATTTCATAAAATTTAATAAAATAAAAATCAATGTGATAAATAGCGTCAATCCGGACATTGCAAATGAGAAAAACGAGGCGATCATGTCTGACCACTCCTCATTGAATACCTTTTCTGAAACATCGTATCACAAAAGAAAAAATAATGTCATTCCAGACCTTGAAAATGAGGAAGACGAGGTGATCATGTCTGATCACTCCTCATTGAATACATTTTCTGAAACACCGTATCATAAAAGAAAAAATAATGTCATTCCAGAACAAAAAAAATTGGGTTTTTCCAAAATACCCCCATTTCCCCAGCCCCCCACTTTGATTTTTCAATAACTTTTTTTGTGTTTTTTTACAAACGAAAATTTTGTCCTTACAAACCTTTACAAACGAGTTACAAACGTTTTATCTTGTTTTAATGAAAAAAGGTTGAATTGGGGGGGCTGGGGAAATGTACCTCTTGTTCGATAGTTATATTTAATTCAGATGTTGAAATAGTGAAATTAAGCTATTACCTTCCTCCAGGTGTTCGGAGTGCTCTAGAGATAGTGTATTCGAGAATTAGATCAAATACACTGTACAATATAATTTATGTAAGAAACACATATAAATTAATACTGCAATCAATTTAAAATATTATATTAAATGCCTTACCTGATTCTCAGTTGTTCGTGAATTATGTTATAAGAATTTTAGGTTTAGGTGACACAAAGTAATACTTTAAATATACAAATCGAAATAAAAAACCCACTGATTTTGGCTTAACATAAAAAGTCCAGTTGTCGCTCGTTGAAATCGGTATTGATATTTTGAGAGGTTGTTACTCGGTGGCCTTGTGCTCATGCACACGTTTAAGGGACGACACGAATATGTCTACGAGAGAGTGGTAGGTGGTTTTTATCAAAGGTTTTTTTTTACTTCCCGGACCTAGATTTCTCTTCGGCGGCAAGGTCCTTTTTTTACCATTAATTTTCTCTGGTGACATATAAGAATTCGGCACGCCCTGCACTTCACGGAGTGCCAGTTGGTACGTGCCGACTTTTTAATTCGTGTTCGCATAACAGGGATCATACCTA
>NC_042493.1:65333972-65335010 GCF_005508785.2 Acyrthosiphon pisum | reverse complement strand
TTTGTCGATGACAATGATTTTATTCAGGATGTTCGCTTTCTACAAGCGACCGTCTGGCCGTTATTTATTACTGTGTAAGATTTTAGTTTATAATTATAATGGTGTGTGAGCATACCATTACAAAACTGATTATTTTAATCATAAATCAGATTTTATAGATTGAATAGTTATTTTGTCTTATAAAAAATATAACTAAAAGGATCTCCGATCTACATACATAATAATATACATATAATATTATATTATAAAACTTTATTTCACAAACCCAATATTATCTAAACATAATCAAATTTGTTTTTTAAAAACTTTGAACATTCTTAAAGCTATATTTGTTACATAATTAATTATATTCTAATTGATGATGGTAACATACAAAAATATTTAAATATTTTTCAATTTACTACACACATTGGTGTTTATAAAAATAATCATATAATGGGCCAATATTATATTTCGTTTAAAGAATAAAATTAATGTTCATGATTTATAATATGTTTTGTCACAAATTTAAAACTATTTTTCTGGATCGGAAAAAATATTTTTTTGATGAATAAAAATTACAAATAAAAGTATTTAAAATAGTATTCGAACATCTTTACTACGCCTATAGACCCTACAGGTTTTATGTTTGCTATAGAAAACTGTCAAAGCCCAAAAGTAACAGTTCAATTAATAAGTGTGTCCCCTGAAATCAGATATATTTTAGGCCCTGGTTTAACTATTGTAAAACGGACCCTTAATCTTTAAATATAAATTAATCTATTAATCTAATAATATAAAATGAAGAATTAAGAACAGCTGTCTGCAAGCCACCCGTGGAACGGAAAACGACGGGTAAGTGAAACCGTACCGTAAAAAACCGCTCTGTTTCTTCAGTCCACCCGACACATTTTGTCAAAATTTGAACTTTAAAATTTTAAATATTTTTAAAATGTGTTAAAAAAAAAAATTGTGCCTATGCATTTTAGATTCTGAGTGGAACGATGAATGTATTGATTTTACAATGATGTGTGTTTTTTTATTTTTTTTTTATTTTTT
>NC_042493.1:65331701-65333922 GCF_005508785.2 Acyrthosiphon pisum | reverse complement strand
GGTGTTCGGAGGGCTCTCGAGATCGTGTATTCGAGAATTAGATCAAATACACCGTACAATATAATTTATGTAAGAAAAACATATAAATTAATACTGCAATCAATATAAAATATTATATTAAATGCCTTACCTGATTCGCAGTTGTTCGTGAATTATGTTATAGGAATTTTAGTTTTTAGGTGACACATAGTAATACTTCAAATATACAAATCGAAATAAAAAACGCACTGATTTTGGCTTAACATAAGAAGTCCAGTTGTCGCTCGTTGAAATCGGTATTGATATTTTGAGAGGTTGTTACTCGGTGGCTGGTGTCAGTGGCGCCGAACCTATAACCCAAGAGAGGCGACCGCCCCCCCTTTTTTTTGGTGGATGAGGTCGTGGGGGTCCGTGGGTACCCCAGCAAACAACTTATGAATTATGTTCCTAATAAGCTATTAATGTATACATAATATGTATTACATATGCAGCACTGAAGCAAGCGTAAACGGAGGTGGTGGTCCGTATGACTTTTTACTTGCCCCCCCCCCCCTTTGAAAATATAGTTCGGCGCCACTGGTCTTGCGAGACAGCAAGACCAAGACCAATTTTGATCAACACTACCGTCTGTTTATCCGTCCGGGTGTCACAACCGCTTTTCTCCGAATCTATAAGAACTATACTGTTGAAACTTGGTATGTAGATGTATTCTATGAACCGCATTAAGATTTTCACACAAAAATAGAAAAAAAAAAATTTGGGGGTTCCTCATACTTAGAACTGAAACTCAAAAATTTTTTTTCATCCAACTTATTTGTGTGAGGTATTTATGGATAAGTCTTCAAAAATGATATTGAGGTTTCTAATATCATTTTTTTCCGTGTAGAAGAGGATAATAAGAGGATAATAAATCTAAAAAAAATATATGATGTACATTACCATGCACACTTTCAATAAAAATTGGTTTGAACGAGATATAGTAAGTAGTTTTTTTAAATAAATAAATAAGTGAATAAGTAAATAATAATATTATAATTCGCGCGGGGCGTGGGTTGATCAGTACCGGATGCGGAGCGCGAGGGAGGCAGGTTCCCGGCTGCGCTTATCCGAGCGGGTAATATTATTATAATATTAGAAATGACTTCTGCTGGACCTGGTGGTAAATCCAAAGCTCGTACTGGCTGAACGAAACGACTAATATTTATGTTACTTGCTGCTACGGAGCACTTTCATGTTCGAGCCCGACTCGCACTTGGCCACTTTTTTTTTTCTGTTAATTAAAAAGAGTTTTGATAGAGATTTTTTTATTTATTATAATTAGTTAGTTATTGAATAGTAAAATTTAAGACGTATGGAGGGAATAATTTTCTTAGGTACCATTTGACCATATAACATTTATTTTTGCTTATCAAGAATGTATAGGTAGGTACATTTTTTTTATGTGCTTGGAGTTTTATTTCATTAGGAACTACAAAACGATGAAAATATAAACATTTAATGCATAAAAAGAAAATGAAATATGTACAACTATTATTAATTATATTATTATTATTAATATGAGATAAACAAAACAATGTTTAATATGAATAACGACCCATTCCTTTTTTTTTTTCATAAAGGGAGGTTTTCTTAGCATACCACCTATGACATTTCTGCTTACCACTATAGTGGTACGTGTACCATAGATTGAGAAATGCTGATATAAGGGTTAAATGAAAACAACACCATTAACTTATAAAATATATTATTTTATTTTATTTTTGCTTCCCAAACTTATTATAAATATTTATTTGTATTCAAACACATAATAAATTACAAAAAGGTGGGTAAGTGGATGTCGCTCTGCTGTACAGTAGGTTAGAAGTGGGTCACTGTATAATGGACAGTATTAAATTTGAATTCAATGATATAATATCACTGTATAAGAAAAACGATTCTGAGCGGAGACGGTATATCAGTCTATGTATTAGACATATATATACTTATCTATGGTATTAAAAAAAAATTGACCTATAATAGGTACCTATAATAAATTCCAAATTAATCATATCATAATATCTATTAGGTACTTATAAGTTATAACGCGTTATACATCAACAAAAAACCGTGGTAAAATCATAGATATATAATAGTATACTTTAGAAGTTTAAAGTACCCACGAATAATATAGTACATCACACAAAATACTAAAAGAGTTATCCTAGGTTTTAATATGTAATTCGTCAAATTTGTACTTAAAATG
>NC_042493.1:65310818-65331615 GCF_005508785.2 Acyrthosiphon pisum | reverse complement strand
CCAATGTTGTAAAAATTAGAATTTCAAACGATCATAAAAATTTAATTTGACTTTCTTATAGATATTTTTTGTTTGATAAAGGTAGATAATCTTATAAGGAATCTTGTATTACATTTTCATATCTTAGATTTAAAAAGAAAAATTTTTATGAATTTCTAACTCGAAATAATTTGAAAATTTTCGTGATTTTTCCATAGTTTGTCATTTTTTGAACTTTAAATGCTTATAAAAAAAAACTGTGACTAACGATTTTTAATATTTTTCATCTGCCTTTGAAACAATATACTAGGAGCCTTCTATTAAATTTTCAAGCTTTTTTATCCAACAAATAAAATTTTATTGATATTTTTAGAAAAAAAACTAAAAAAAAATGGAAAATGAAAATGTCCGTAAAGAGCTCAAAATAAATCAAAATATTTTCAAAATTTTACCGTGTATAGAAAATGCAAATATAAACAACCTGTGAAAATTTCTTATATCTACGGTCATTTGTTTTAGAGTTACACCAAAAACCAAAATCGATTTTGTTAAAAATCGATTTTGCGTAAAAATTCCCGTTTTTCCTTAATTTTTTTTTTGTTTTTCACGTCGCTTTTGAAAACTACTGGGAAATTTTTACTTTTGACCCCCCAAAGTACCAACTAGATTCACTTTCCAATCATAAAAGTTACTGTTGAAGAAAATCGAAGCAGTTTTACTGTCCTAAAAGGTGATGACAGACACAAAAAAAAATAAAAAAAAAAACACACATCATTGTAAAATCAATACATTCATCGTTCCACTCAGAATCTAAAATACATAGGCTTTAATTATTTATTATATGCTTATAAAGTTCAATTTTTGACATAATTCATAAAAGTTTTTCTTTTCATACCTAACATAAGAAATTTTAATAGAAGGTTTCCAACAAGTTTTTGTACCTCTATTAAACTAAAAAAATTCCCCTGAAAGTCACGTTTTCGATCTTTGTAAATTTTTTTTTAACTACCTACTATAAAGAAGAAAATCTGATAACAGTATAAAATGAATATAATATATTGTTATATAAAAAAAAAAAAAATTTTTATAATAATAATTGTCCACATAAAATAATAGTTATGGGTAATAAACCAAGAAATATATAAGCCTTAAAAATAAAATAGGCACCAATATTACCTTTAATATCGCTAAATATGCGCTAAAAATATGCAATAAAAACAACAAAATATGCACAAAAAAAAAAGGAAATTTATTAACTAATAATTATTTAATCACTTACAAATTATTATAGGTAGTTACTTAAGATTTGAAATAATTTGGTCACTCTGATCAGAATCAAAATTAATTGACTATACAACGCATTCAACACTCGTTCATTGATAATCAGCGATTAATAATCGCAGTAAAAATCGAAAAAAAAACCCAAAGAAAATCAGCATATAACAAAAATTAGAACCAAATACCTAATACGGAATTATCGTAATAATTCGATTGACAATAATTTAAAAACACGTTTACTTATATATAATTTCATAAAATATGACCGATTTTGGTTCAAAAATAGGTAAAAATGCAAAAACGTCCAAAAAAAGCACTAAAAACTAAAAATCCCAAAATATGCAAAAAAAAAGCAAAATAAAATGTTTAATTTGAGTTCTCTGTATCATGAAACACAGTTTTAGCTTACTCTGCTATTTTTAAGCATCTCATAAGAAATATGCAAAGGTGGGCATTAACTAGTTGAAAATTTTTTTTTAACTTTTTAACTTAACTAGTTAGTTTATTTTCTAATCAACTTATGAAATTAACTAGTTTAATTTACAGTTGAAATAATTTAGCTTTTCTCAGTTGATTTAAAAAAAATCCATCAAGTTAAAAACATTTTGAAATTTTTCGTTTATACGTAAATATTTCTGTCAGTATATAATAAAAATAATCCAAAAACACAAACATTTCTGTTCTTTTTCTTGATAACATAATTTTGTGTATATTCATATATTTTATTAAGTTGTAAATTATATATTATGCAAGTTGCAATTATAAATGTTTTTAAAAAATTAATCATTTTAAATTGAAAATTGACAATTGTTATGTTTTAATGTTATATAACTTATATTATTCAATTGCTATATGATATAAAAAAATATATTTGTCAAATTATTAATTTGAGATGAGTATTGTTTAAATTAGTAAATAATAGAAAAGTAAAAGGGTAAATATTTCTATGTCAGTATATAATAAAAATAATCCAATACAAAAACACAAAAATTATTTTAAAAACATAATTTTAAATTTTAAATTGACAATTGTTATGTTTTAATGTTATATAACTTATATTATTCAATTGCTATATGAAAAAAAATTTATATTTGTTAAATTATTAATTTGAGATGAGTATAGTTTAAATTAGTAAGTAATAGAAAAGTAAAAGGGTAATACAGTGTACGTTATGATAAAAGTTCAATAAAATTGTTTTTTGTAATTTATAAATTAGAAACTAAAAAGACACATTCACTCTTTATGTGATTTACATACTAATTAAAAAAAAAATAAATTAACTTTTTTTAACTGAGTTAAGTTAATATTTTTTTCTATATTAACTTTTAACTTATCGATCTTGTGTCCTCTTAACTTAACTGAACTTGAGTTTATTATTTTCATTAACTTGCCCACCTTTGCAAATCTGCAAATGCTATTAAATCCCAATTTTCCAACCCTGCTAATAAGTAAACCCTTAACAATGTCGGCTTTTTCATATACTTTTTACAGGTAAGAAACTAAAACTGGTAAAGTTTACATTAGACATTTGCATTACCTTTTTATTCAAATGATGCTCTGGCAGAGTTTACAATCGTCCTACAAAATATTGAACATTAACTCATAATTTTTTTCAAACCAAATATTTTAATACAATTATCTAAGTATTATAAATTTGATGTTGAACATTTTATAATTTAATACATATTAATATTATAGAAATTTATAACAGAATACCATTTTTGTGAAAAATAGTGTTATTACATAATATAAATAATTAATTACAATGTTAATATAATTTCCATATTATAAGCGGTACAATTGTTTAAATTGTCCCAATCTTAATTAATATTTTTTACAGTAGAAAAATATTTAATAGCTAATAATTTTTTTATGATTCATCACTTTCTCCAGAGACCTTAAATTGTCCCACCAGTTTGTCAATTCGTGTTGTGCAATTAGCTTAAACCATGGTGTAATTGGATGATTTAAATTCTTTAAGAATTTATTTATTTTTGATTTGCGGATATACAGAACAGTGCTCACTTCATCTGGATTAGGGTCGAGAGAAACATCTTTGTGTAAAATAAATATATAATCAATTTCATGTTCACCCCAGGTCCCATCTCCTTTGGACATGTACCTAAATAATACATTTACAAGTTAGGCACCTATTTTTTAATGTACAATTAATTAAGTTGTTATTACCTTATTCTGGTGATATATTGCAAGTCTTTAGGTTGGCACTGACTTGTAGGAATTCCTAATTCAAACACAAGTCTGCGACAAGCAGCAGCTTTAGCACCTTCTATGTCTTTACGTTCATGTTCAATCTTGTACAACGGATGACTGCAGCAAGAATTTGTATAATGATCGGGGAATGTGATCTTGGTGGATGAACGCTGTTGTAATAGTAGTTCATCCTTGGTATTGAACAAAAAGACACTAAACGCACGATGTAACGGAAGGTTTCCATTTAATAGTCTATGACAATCTCGTTTACTGGCAAAGCCACACTCTTCGTCATGTTGATCAACAAGAATACAGCATTCTTCAAGGGCAGCTTCTTGTACAAGATTTAATGGTTTGGGTACAGTTGATAGAAATCGGCGTAAGGGTAATGTACCCAGTGACTTAAAAATCAACTTCATAGTATTATATAACCTGTAGGTCAATGTATACAAATAAATTAAAATATTTTTTAAGTAAAGTAAGGTGTTTTTACTTGTAACGTTAGTTCAACTATTTTTAATGAATATTTCTCGAATATTTCTACATTTTACAGGGAAACAAATGCATTTTACCAACCCCCTCACGATTTTCAAATTTTTTTTTTCAAAAGACCTGGTTTTTATGCTTAAAACGATGATGTAAATTTTTTTTCCCAGACTATTATTTTAGAAGTTATAGCCTTCCAAAGTTTGAGATTTTACGTTTATTCGCATGCGCGCTACACTACCTACTATAATGTCGCGCAGAAGACCATTTTTGTTATTTTTTTGTACTTACGTATTCTAACCTGTTTAAAACGATGGTGCAATAATAATTTATCCCCGATTTGCTATGCAACACATCCTCAAGTGGGTCACAGGGTTAAGAAAATTGCATTTTTGTTGCACCGAGTCGCCGAGCGGGGTCACTCGCTCGCTGCGCTCGCTCGGACAATTAAAAACGAAAATATGCCCCGATTTGCTGTGCAAAACCACCTTGGGTAGGCCTCGGAATTAAACAAAGTTGTTGAAAAGCAATTATCTTCACAGGTATATGACCGACTAATGATTACCTATTAACTCACTATGTCACAAAACTTGTTAAAACACGCTAAAAAAATAACATTAGTTATAGGCGCTGCGCGAGCAACTCAAGTACCATGCGCGCATGCGTATAAACGTAAAATCGTAAACTTTGGAAGGCTATAACTTCTAAAATAACAGTTTCCGGAAAAAAAAAATTTACACGATCCTTTCTAAGCATAAAAAACAAGTCTTTTGAAAAAAAAATTTTGAAAATCGTGAGGGGGTTGATAAAGCGCACTTTAGCCTTTACAGGTAACATATTATGAGAGAGAAATCGTTTGAAAATGAATAGGTACAAAGTATAGATTATAAATTTGGGTACTAGATTTATATATTCTTTTTCTATTGTCGTATAACTGGTTTTGAACAGTATCAATATATAAATGTAATCTTTATTTATTTTGTTATTTGTTGTACATCTATTTTAAATATTCTATTGTGCAATATTGCAGCAATGTTGTGTTCCTATTGATTATTATGTAGGCAGGTAGTACATAAATGTATAGGTTTATAATGCTTACACTAAACCAAAAATATACTTCTTTGTATTTAAAAAAAATTATACAAGAAGTTACTATTGATGGAGGATTTAGTTTCCAACAAAACTAAAACACCTATTTGAAATGATAAACTAATTATGACTTGGCATAACATCTACAGTTTTAAAATTTATATAAATATTTGGATTAATGTGATCTCTAATCAGTGTCATGCTAACTCTCATTGGTGCCCCAGGTCAATAATATTTGGTGCCCCTAATAAACATACACATTTAAACATTTGCCGCCCTTTAAAATGTTACAAGTTTGGCAACCCTAGGGTATTTGCTTATTTGCCACCCTCTTATCACGGCTCGCTCTCTAATATATTATCCAATTTGATTTTTTTTTCAGTTCATATAGGTACCTGATATAAAAATAAATAAGTAGAGACAATAATAATTATGTTAAATATAAGTATTCAAATAATTATATTGAATATTTGAATATCTATACTTACAAAAGTTCAATATTTTTGATTATTTAATTAAATTATTATATAAACCTACCATTAAGTAATAAGTAGACTATTAACTACCTATATATTGTATAACAACATTCTACATAGAAAAGGCTTTTATTAAATGAAAACATAAAATTAATATTTATTTATTTTTAATAAGCTCTAGGTACTTAGGTATCTTCTATAACAACATTTTAGCTAGATAAACCGCATTATACATACCTAATTAAATATTTTTAATACCTACCTAAAGGATAGAAAAAATAATAAATAAATATAGGTGGTTATCTCCTACAATTACAAAATATAAAAAAAAATTTTTCATTAAACACATACTATAATAAACCCTACAACCGTGCTGAAAAACTTTAAGTACCTATTGTATGTCTTAGGAGAAAAAAAATATAAAACAACATACCTCGAACAAAAAATTGAAATTGGTTTAAGAACTTATTGACTGATATAATACCTGTTTACTGCACAAGCAGACAAACAACACTGATCATAGCAGAATACAGTGAATTCTTTATACTGTATTACAGTCTGGTTAAACAGCTGATCGATTTTCTTTCATTAATCCGGAGGCTCAGCATGATGTTGTAAACGTTTTTTTCTATATATTTTTTTGAAAAAATATAATATCTTAAAGTATTATTTATATGCAGATTTTATGTAAGTAGGTATACACTATTAGTATACGTAGTAATTTAGTATTAATTATCAAAAACAAAATTAAAATTAATTTATTCATACATACCTACATAAAATATTGCTTAATTATTACCACGGTCTTGGAGGATCTTCATTCTTCTTTGGTCTTGGAGGTACCGTGATTTTTACAATTACCATTGTCACGAATGTCACAAAAAACGTAATAACCATGGATTTCTAGCATTCAACTTCAACTGAAATATTTTTCAGTGAACAATGGTATTTTGAGAGATGTCGATTCTACTATATGTTCTATGTCAGTAATAGCACCGTTCTATTACCATCCAATGTAAATAATGTAATATTTTATACAAAGCATCCGCTTTATTTCATCAATAATCTGCTACGTTATCAATTTTGTGATATGATAATACTATTTGACCAATGCGATGATTTCCCTATTAAATTTAAATTTTAGTCTAAGATTATAAACTTAAAAATATAATGTACCTATAAGTACAAAATACAAATGAGAAACAATTAAAACATTAATTTGTTAGTTAGTTATTGACATTACTTGTCTAGTCTTTATTATTAACAAATTATCCTCTTAATTTATATAATTATATTTTGCTACAGCACCATGACAAAATTTGAAATAGATAGGCATATCAGTAACTTCTCGATACGTATCATGTACACCGACCACTCCACACCAGAGATGGAGATTTGATTGCATTTTAGGGGAGCTCAATTTAGGGGGGCATTTTAAGGCTCTTTGCAAACTAAGAAGTAGGGATTTGAAAAATATTCAATCATTTTAGGGGTGCTTTTAATATTTTTGGTAGCTAAGCCCCCCAAGCACCCCTAATGACTGTCAATGCTCTACATCCCGTTTATTAGCTGGTTCGTCTCTGTATATTGGCTGGTTCACCTCTATGTATTGGCTGGGTAATTTAACAGCCACTGAAATGAGGCGAACTACGACTATGGCTGGGAAGGGTGGGAAGGGCTAACCGAAACAAAACCAGTACTTTTGCTGACATAACTATCTATTTTGTCATGTACACAACCAACTAAAGTCTCATATGTACCATATCACTATTTAATTTAATAATTTGTAAATATATTATTAATCGAATATTTTATTAAAATAATTATTTGTATAGAAATTCAAAAGATATTTAATCATGTGAGATAATGAAATTTACAACCAATCTAATGTGTGATAATATTTTTATTAGTCTCAATCTGAACCAAAACTTTATCGAGGTTACTGTTCATATTATTAACCCCCATAGAGGTGTTAAATTCTTAAAAATATTTTAAGCTCTAATACGCATATACCTACTGTATTCTAAATTAATTCCACAATAAGAATCAACGATATAAATTCGAATATTGTTTGTATAGGCTTATTGTTTAAATACATGTATGTAATTATTTAAATGTATGTTTGGGTTTGTGGAAAATATTGAATTAGATTAAAAATATTTTTTATAAACACAAACCGGTTACACCATGAGTAAAATAATCAGGGGCGGACTGGCTAGGGTGACGGGTGGTCGATCCCCGCCTGGGCCTGGAAAAAATTTGGGCCAATAATTTATAAATATTTTATTGTTAGCCCAATTGCCAAATGTCTGTTTCCCTGGGGCCAATTTTTACTCACAGTCCACCCCTGAAATTAATAACTACACGCAGTGCACATCTCACTAGATTTAATATACTTAGGGCCAGTTGCACCGTTTACTATTAAACTTCGATTAAGCTTAATCAGCTGATAACAGATATTTAACCGGGCAAATTCGGCCGATTAAACTCCGGTTAACTTTAATCAGAGACGGTGCAACTGGCTCTTATGCCGGGTTGCATAAACGACCGATAAAAACAGCACTATAAGGTTTGCTATCGGGTCGATAGATCATCATATAACTATCTTCATCGGTTCCATAAAGTACATCACTGTTGCATAAAATATTGAACAAATATAATTATTTGATAACTTACCCGGGTCATGGTAGTATGGTATATTCAATAAATGATAATATGAAATAGTGATATGAATTTATGATAAGACACTGTTATCAGTTAAATAAAGTTATAGAATTCTTTTTAATATTTATCGAACCGAAATCGGGCCTTCAGTTTATCGAACCGATAACAGCATATTTATCGGATCGATAAAAGATATAAATCGTTTATGCAACAGACAATATTCTTATCGATCCGATTTCTGTATTAACAATCCGATAAATACTTATCGATCGTTTATGCAACCCGGCATATCGAACGACCCGGCAGTGTCACGTTAGATAAATATTAAAAAAAGAAGGCCCTAAAATACACACTTAGGCACTTTGTATAATATGATCTAAGTTTACAATAATAGTCGAGGTATTCTATTTGATACTATAAAACCCATTGATCTAATACTAATAAAATGGAACGAGGTTGTAGTTCCGGTTCACGCAGGAGAGCGTTGATCGAGGTAGTACATAGTACACTGGACATGTGCACAATAACTATAGGATTGTACAATCATTTTTGAATTTACCGTAATTTATCTGTAAGTGTTAATAACAATGTTTTTGGTTGCGAGGAGTGGCTTCACTGCTGGCAAGCAAGAAAAGACCGCACCATTTACCGACATCCTACCTGGGAATTCCGTATATTAGCGTGACATGTTATTACCACGGAGCATGGGCCGATAACAATCGATAGGATCGATGTGGGGGACGGGATGCTGCAATTGTCCTACGATTTGTCACCATTTGCACCCCATTGTTGCCGTTTTGGTAGCAAGCAGCAGAGTTATCCGGGTGTAAGGATCATGCACAACTAATCGACCGCTGCCCAACTAAGTATATAAAACATCTTCCGACTACACGAATCAAAATAAAAAAAAATTTACTTCCTGCAGAAATCCGGTTCTATAGCGAAATATTATTATTCCGCTCCCGGGATAGTTGGACGCATTCGGGGATATTTTGATATTCGTCGTCAATCGTGATCAAAACCAGTAAGCAACTAGGTGGCGCCACTTAATTGCGCACCGACATTCAAAAATGCATACCTCTCGGTTGGCGCAACAGGTGGAAATATTATGCTCACCGTCGGTGGTGGGTAGTACGATCAATCTTTGTGCTGGTAAGATTGAGCGTGTACCGTAGTTTTCATAGCGCGCTGTTGGTAGTACGGTGTAATCAACAAAGCATCTCTGGATAGATTTTCTGCGTATCTTCGTATCCGCATCTTACCTGCGGTCAGCGCACGCGCAATAGTCGCAATACTACTATTGTTTTTATACAAAATAAAACAAAAGAGAAAACTTAAAGCGGTTGTTTGTGATTTTCTTTATTTTATTCTCGTTATTGTTCTCAGAACGGCTACAACATGTTGGATTCAAAAGACAATGATAAAGGTATATAGTTTAGTACGCTTTTCGTGCATGTAATATCCATATCTAACGGCTACAACATATTAGATGTATAAGACAACGATAAAGGTATATAGCTTAGTACGCTTTTCGTGCATGTAATATCTATAAGCTCTCCCCTCACACTTGATCTGTATGAAGTGCGTACACAAAAACGATTCGGCGGGGAGAGGGGGTCTAGCCCCTGTATTTACGCCTGATCTGTATATATGGCAGTAAACACAAAGTTAATCTTAAATACTTCTGTCATTACAGATAATAAAAAAGAAGTAATTGTTCCATCGCCATATTTAAAATATGGCCCTCAAGTTCAGCCTTCTCAGCCAGAGTATATATTTCTAGACGGTGCTGGTTCCAAGCAACGGGGACGTTTTGAAACGTGTTTTATTGAAATTGGTACATGGTACTCGGTGGGCGGTACAACCGGTATTATACATGGACTACATAATGGTATGAAAATCGTATTGCGCGATAAACAAACTCGTACATATAACAGAACACAGTAAGACATATTATTACTGTTAGGTATTTTATTGGTATATTTCTTATAAACTGTAATTAATAATTATTTACATTATTATTGTACTTATTAAGAAGTAATAAAATGTAATTTTTAGGTTGTTGAATAGCATTTTAAAAAATGGATCTAGTATGTCAGATAAATTTGGAACGGTAGCGGTATACTATAGTATTTTCGGTATAATACTAGAGAAGACTCGAGGCCAAAAAGACGGTATCTATAATAATATTATTGCTGGAACAAGCACGGGACTTTTATATAGATCTACAAGTGAGATTTTAATTAATTAGTTTTGTAATTTTAATACAGTTTATTTAAGTTTATTATTATGAATGTATTGGTAGGCATAGGTGGCATTTGGGCGCTTACCCCCCCCCCCTCCACAAAAAATATTGAGATGGCAATCTTATAATTTTAAATGAGTCAGTAAATTGTTATCAATTTAACCCCCCTCCCCCAACATTTAGAGCTAAGTGCCACCTATGTTGGTAGCTATATATTACATTTATACTGTTTAGACAATATAACTTTTACATATTATATACGTTTTAAATACGTATCTTAATTATATAATACATTTTCTGGTGTCAAATTGACCATATAGTCTAAACAATTGGAAATCGGTCAATTTAATTTTTTAATGTACCTATTGTGAGTGAAAAAGATATAAAACAAATGCTAAGGAAAAGTACTCACCTATAAAAGTATAAATACTGCTGTCACTGGAAAAATGTATTCTTTTGATACCTTACTCAAAATTATACTTCATTGTTATTTGTTTTAAAATGTATACAAGTTATACGAAACAATAGCCTAACATCCAATTTATATCATTAAGCCTAGCTTCCATTGTTTTTGAAAAATAAGCACCTACTTCTAGTAATTTAGTAGGCGTTTGGACTTAATCGTTTGGATGTCAAAAAAAATTAAATATCTAATAAATCAATCAATCAATATAAATATCATTAGTAAAAATTAAGCAATTAAAACACAATTAAAAAAAAAGGTGGGTAAGTGGATGTCGCTCTGCTGTATACTAGGTTACAAGTTAGTCACTTGGATGGTATTAAATTTGAATTCAATGATATAATATCACTGTAAACGAAAAACGATTCTGAGCGGTGACGGTTAGTCGTATGGATATTTTATATTATATTTATACTGTTATTACCTATTATTTACGATTGTCGTTATGTTGAATTAATATTATAAAATTACAACAAAATAACTAAAATCATTATTCTTGTTTATTTAATATGAAATTTCCTCCAAATTTGAACATAAAATAACTATAAAAAACCGGTGTTTTTATATTTTTGAGATTTTATGGATATAGAACATCCTACTTACTTACGTGGAACCTTGTTAGTTTTCAATTATTAGCTATAAAAGTTGAACATTTTATATACTTTTAACTACAAATTTGAAAAATATTGTCAAAATTTGAACAAAATACTTACAAAAAAAATTGTGCCTACGTATTTTAAATATTTTGTACTATATAGTAGGTGCCTTGTATTACATTATCAAGCTTTTTACCCAACAAATATTTCATTGACATCCATAATAAAAAAGACTAATAACATTGGAAACTGAAAATGTCTCTAAACAGTTCAAAACAAAACAAAACATTTTGAAAATTGTATCGCGTATAGAAAATACGAATATAAACAACCAGTTTAAATGTCATGTATCTACGGTCATTTGTTTTAGAGTTACACCAAAAACTAAAATCGATTTTGTCAAAAACCGATTTTGCGTAAAAATTTCCGTTTTCCTCTAATTTTATGTTGTTTCTCCGGCGCTTTTGAAAACTATTTGAATATTTAAATTTTGACCTCTCGAATGCACCTGCTAGATTCATTTTCCCATCGAACAACATATTATACTGTTGAAGAAAATCAAACCGTGATGACAGACACACAAAAAAAAAACACACACATTATTGTAAAATCAATACATTAATTGCTCCGATCAGAATCTAAAGTGTTATTTATTTTAAATTATAATAAGCCCAATAAAATCAGCATTAATATATTAAAATTAAAATTAATAATACTATAATATTTCATTAAGTGAAATGTTTTGAGTGATTCTACTTAAAAGTTATAGTATAGTTCTGGTTGATATAAAATAATTTTAAAACTAATGATAGTTCATAAGTTCAAAAATGCATTATATTTTGATTAAAATCGTTTTTTTTTTTTAAATATAATAACACAATAAAAATAACTATGTTTGATATTGTATTTTAATTTTTTTAATGGTTACTACTAATATTTGTATTGATTGATTGATTTGTTATTATTTTTGACGTCTAATAATTGTTCCCATGTCTATTTGTCTATATTTGTCCTAATAATTGGGTGTCTGAGTATAAATTATAATTAATTTGTTTCAATGTAAATATATATTTTATAATTGTTAAATTAAAATAAACGGCAAATGTTTCAGGTGGTCTTAGAAGTTGTGGCATTGGTGGTCTGCTTGGCTTCAGCTTTACAACGATTTACAGTTTTATTTCATCAAGGACTAAAATTATTGAGGATATAAGGGAAACTATCATCGATTTCAAAAATTGATAACTAAAAACGTATATCACAGGTTTCCAATGGCCCTCAATCACATCGATGTCGTTCAACTACCTATAAGAAAATATTATAATATATCAAATTATATTATACCTCATATTTTAATATATTATATCATTAATTATAAATATTATTTATTAATGATTATACTCTTATATTATACGATTATGTAATTCTGCATTCTTAATTTTAAAAACTCTATAATTTTTTACAAAAAATAGCCATTTAAAATATGTTATCTTGAATTTTGTACAACTAAAAAGTACTTCCAAAATAGTTACGATAAATGTTGCTCTTTAAAAGTTATTTATGTACTTACTAACTTAAACAGAAATAATTTTCAAAAATAATAATGAGAAAATTGTTGTTGACGAGAACAAAGAAATTACATAAGTTAGATAAGTACCTAACACGTATTAAAATGTTGGTAAATTCTATGAAAAATCCGAAAATACTATTAATTTTTTCACTATATTGTGTACATTTTGGATTAAAGTACAAGACATACAAGGGTTTTCATTTTTATAAGATATCTATAACTATTACCTAATACATTGTATTTATTATTATACCAAATATTTGTTGTTTTATGTTATTCAACATTTTTTGAATACAATTTTATTTGATAAAATACTGATTACTATCGTTTCATACGCGGGCTTGACACGTATTGTTTGTGCAGGAAAGTATGTTTTTTCTATTAGCGCGCCTAAATATACTGGCCGTCTATACATTTATTGGTTTAACAATTCACTATGTACCTTAATCATTTTTTATGCTGAATTAAAATATATTGTACGTACCGATGTACTCGAATTTTAAATTATTATGTTAAGAACTAATTAAATATTTTAAATGTTATTGTTTTACGAATGCGTAATAGACTAAAAATATATTATGTATACGTCGATAAAATAATATTCAATACAATATTTAACAATTACTCAATGGTTATATAACTTGCACGATGTTGTTCCTTTCACACAGTAATATTGTTTTTATTAATTATTATTGTAACAATTTATTCAAACTATTATAATTTATAACTAATAATAATTGTGATAAATTAAATTTTAAAGTAAGTTATTTTTATTGAGAGTCATTGTATTTTTTTTTATGTTGGGTTTACCGTCTTAGTATTATAATTTTTTTTTTCCAATAGATTTATCGCTGACAGGGAACGTAAAGTTGTGTCACAAATTGCCCGAACTCCTGGTAATTCTCGCGCTGCAATTTATCCTACCACCGATCCACCAAAGTGTGTAAGACGAACGTATATATATATAATATAGACATATTGGATCACAGCGTTAAGCGGCGCCGAATGTTCTTATCGAATCTGACAAAAAGTTGCGTCCTTCTAGCGCCTTCTACTGCCACTATAGCACTACTAGCTTAACTAGCCACTATGGAACGCTAATACGACTTGTTTTGTATGTATACTATGCATGCATATTATAATATGTAACTTGATAAGAACATTTGGCATCGTTATATTATATATAACGATATATATTATATATATATTATTGCTCGTTGTGTAACCATAGTTTCTATATCCGTGGTAGGACGTTAGACGCAGGTGTATATAATATGTGAATAGTACTCAACAAGAGTAAACAGGTCCACCGAGTAAATCCTAGAGAGTGCTTGTGAGCGGGCGGTGTGTAGGTATATGTGTGTGTAGACCTAACACTAATGACATAAAAGCAACTCAAACAATAAATTTGAACTCAAATGATAATATTATGATGATTAAATAATGTAATATTGACAAAATAATGTAAATAAAATAATTTATATGACCCAATAACTAAAAAGTAGAGGCGTAATATTGTGGGAGGACATGGGGTGTCTTGGAGGACCTAAACCTCCTGTAATTTATCCATGAAAAGTGTTTTTGCGTGGTATAAACTTACGAAATTTAACGAATTTTTACCTAACATATAGGAGAAAAAAGCGGGTAAGTGGATGTTGCTCTGCTGTATAGTAGATTACAAGTGGGTAACTGTATAATGGATTGTATTAAATTTGAATTCAATGATATCATATCATTGTATACGAAAAACGATTCTGAGCGGAGACGATTCATTGGTCTGGATACTTTATATTGCTATTATATTTTATCATAGCCTGTAAATTAAAACAAAATAACTAAAATCGTTTTATTTTTATTTTTATTTTTATTCGTTTCTATGGTGATAAACAAATAAGCGTTGTAAATTAAAATCCCTTTTTACCGGTTTTATGTAATTTGATGGTAGATTTTCCCGTGGCATTAAATAACTATTGAGAAAATTGAAAAATGACTTTTTTAAAGTATCATATTGATCCAATTTTATAAAAGATAATGTACTATATGTTGAAATCGAAAAACTCCTTCTGGTAGAAATTTTGTATAGAGCATAAAAAAAAAATTTTAAAAAAAAAACTTCACATTGTAAAACCACTAGATCCCTCATCTAGAAATATGTTTATTGTTTCAATAAATAAAAAATCTATGACACTAATGAAGTTCTCGTCTATAATATAATGTAAACATATTTTGGTATATCTACTGTAAATAATGTACAAATAAGATTGTCCCTCACAAAACTGTTCTTCTATAATATAGAATCTATATGATATTCTCATTATTAAGCAACAACCGTTGTTGGTACCAACATGGAACCACTTTTAAAATACTTTGAAGTTTGATTAAGTATTTAAATATATTATTTAAGATTAAACATTTTAATTTTTCTAGAAAAGTCATTAAAATTGCCTATATAAACCCCTTAAATAGCAGTTGTGCGGCGTCCTATATCTAATGAGGTGTGTAGAATGTGTCAAAGTGTGTGTGTTTGTGTATCGGTAGTGTCTTTAGGTCAACTATGCGTTATGTAGGTATATTTTATTTTGTGTATGTTTTTTTAACTATGATAAAATGTATTATTTAATTATCTATTTGCATGGTATAATATGCCAAACACAACTGTACACAACTATAATAGGTATCTACTATAGGTATCACTACTATATATAGTACTAGTACCTACCTATTTATATATTATTTTTTAAGGTAAGATCTAAAATATAAAATCACTGATTTGTAATAGAGGCTTTTTTTATATTTTCTAACTGACACTCAAACTTGAATTCAAATTTAATAATATATTGGTTATACTTAATTATTTACATTTGAAATAAATAAGATTCCGGGATAGTAGAACTTTTGACCCTCTACCTAACTGATTGCGCCAATCATCACTATTTTGTGTCTTTACGTGTTAATATTATCTCAGGCCTATATGATATAGGTATTCAGGGTTGGGTAGTAATCAGTTACATGTTACTTGTATCAAAGATACGTTACCAAGTTTAAAGTTACAGTAGTAAGTTGAAAGTTGTCTTAAATTACCCAATTTTAAAATGTTACTGATTGCAGTTTGTGTTGTAACAGTAATTTAAAAAACAATATACATGTATCTAAAGTTAATTTCATATAGGCCATAAATATACGATATTAGTATCATAAATGGTAAATGTATTAGTTTAATTTATAATATCAAATATTATATAATACATAATATTATCTAAGTGTGTACCTACTGTCCGTGTGTAAGTATGTTATCTATATTTCGTGTCAACATAATAATTTATATTACCTATATTTTATTCTTTGATGTTTGTATTTTTTATTCATGTGATATTATAATGCTCTAACTATACGGTCCATACGTCTATACATATGACTACCCATATAATATATTACCGTATTATTGTATAAGTTATTAAGTTTTGTAATATTGTATAACCAATGTCTTAATGAATTGTACTGTTGATAAATTTTAATTATAACTTATAACTAGGGCTTGGAAGTTGATGACCTTAAAAACATCAAAAAATGACCTAAAAAAAATGCGAATATGACATAAAAATGACAAAAAATGTCCTTAAAAATGAAATAAAAAATAAAAATATTTATTTTATTAATATATCAAACATTACAAATTACTCAAAAATTATTGCATTGTATAATTAGAGCGTTTTTGATGTTATTAAAAGTAAATGAACGACGATTATCTGTTAATAAATATTTATATTTTGAAAAACTTCTCTCCACGTCCACTGAAGTGATTGGAGAAAATCTGAAATGGGCCAAATCATCAGCACTGAAATCATCCGGAAAACACTTACTTGAAGCTTCTTCACCTGCTGAATTGAGCAAAAATATTTTTTCCGGGTTTCCGACTTCCAATGTACCGACAATAACGTTTGCCACATATCGTCCTACTGAATCCATGGATTCGTCTATAAAAATCCATAGCTTTTAATTTTCGCAATAACTTCTTATTTTGTTAATACAGTCTTCGTAACATTCAGCAACATCGGTTTTCCTTAGCGTTGATTCGTCAGGAACACTTTTGTGCGTGTATTTTTCCAAAAATGTAACTTGCCAGTTGCCAATCTCTCAATATTATTATACTTAGACACGACATAAAATTATCATTAAATACGATGAGTTGGGTTATTTTTGGTCATATATAAAATATGTATAATATATTGTTGAATAAATGTATTATACACTTATATACATGTATTACAGTTGTACAGAAATATTGGACAAGTCCGTTACCTCAGTACCACCAAAGTATATGAATAGGTCAACAAATATCTTATCGATTGTTATTCCCTTTTTTACACATTTTTAATGCTAATTTACACATTTGTACACCTCCTCAAATGCTTCTAAATTAATTTTGAAAAGATAAAGTTTGCACATGATGAGAAAAAAGATTCAATAATATTAAACAAACAGAAAGTCAAATAACAATTTTTATTATATTTATTAATCAATGTTATAATATTTAGTTTTGGTTATTTTTCTTAAAAATCACTAATATAAATAATTTCTAAAAATAATTATTAAAATGTAGCTTTCTTTAAAGATTGATTGATTAATACAATAAAAATAAAAATCAGATGAGTGGATGTCAGCCTACGATATTTTATATAATAGAAAATATAACTAATCAAAAATGTAATTACTAATTTGAATCAATACAAGTATCTACAGTCATTCGTTTTTTAATTACAACAAAATAAGGAAATCGCTACACGAGAAATCGAGTGAATATCAAATAGTAATCCAATGGAAATTTGATTATGATAATTGATGACAAATGCAAAATGATAATGAGTAAAATATAAACAAAATAACCAGGGGTGCTCAGCATGTGAAATATGTATTAGAAGTTAGAGCCACGAACTAAAGTATAGTGATAAAATATATTGTAAATTAAAATTAATATTTAATTATTTCAACCTATAACTAATGAACTTTAAAATAAATTAATATTTCGTGTTTAAAAAAAAGTTAATAAAACACCTTATAACATTATTATAATAGTAATTGTGTGCTGAAAAAAAAAATAGAATAATTTTTATAATAGTTATTGTGTGTTGAAAAGAAAATAGAATAATTTTTTATAATAATATTATATATTAGGTAGGTATAAAAGGTATTATTCATAAAGCAAAAAAGTATTTTTTTACGGTTTATACGGTTATCTGGTATCCATACACCTTAACACAACCACCAGGATTTGGTGAGTAGTAAAATAATAAAGATATGCAATATATTACACTTACCCACATAAACGTGCTCCCACCACGAACTAAAATCCACCGTGACTGTCGCGCTGCTGCGCGTGTGCTAAAACCTTTGTGGGAAACTTTCGGTGGCGTACGGTGGCAAAGCTTTAAAGTAGTGGACGTCTACCCCCGCTACATACTTTCAGTCACCCCCAAATCTAACCTTGTTTTTTTTCGGCTAAGCATAACTCGATGACCTCTAGTGTTACAGACCCCGTTTCTTCACCAGGGGTTTCTATTTTATAGAACCTACGAGTCCTCTCACCATAGTCTGGAGGCTTAAAAGCCTTTCTAAGAGACTTAAAAGAATCTTAAAAACCAATTGTCCAATCAAACCAATTTTTGGTAAAAGCGTCAGACACCCCTCAAGGACCCTACCTACCAAATCTCATTGGATCGGTGGGGTCTGAGAAAAGGGTACTAGGGTAATAGTAACATCAGTACCTCCACTTGAAATTTTCATTTCTCGAGTTTTGGGAGGTGTTCAAATGTTTAAATTAGGATTACAAATATGTACAAATTGAGTAATAATCGATAAGATATTTTTTTACCTATTTATATACTTTGGTGGTATTGGGGTAATGGACCTATATTGGACTGGCATATTTTGAAGTTACTTATAACATTATAGCTATTAGACGTACGTTTTACTAATTGTTAGCTACTTTTGTTGGGTCTAATTTTTTAATTTAATTAGATATTAACTAAAGCACGGTGGCTATTTTGTATAACGGCAGTGTAAAGTAATAACACGATTATCGTATTATTTTATTAAAAGTTAAAAATAAACCTATTACTCTATCAAAGTTTTTATATTAGGTAGTAGCAGTATACCTGCATCTAAGGGTGGACCATAGGCGTGCACAGACTTTGTTTGCAGAGTATGCAGCTGATATAATGTGCCCCATGATATAAATGCTCTTAAAATTAATGTCCATGGCACCCCCCCCCCCCAAAAAAAAAAAAAACCACCAAAACCCTAAAAATAGAATTGTATTATGTATTTATGTATAATATGAACCTATATAATATTTTGGATCCAATTTTTTCTTTTATATATTCTTGGTGCCAAGCATACTTTTTGTTGCTTTAAACTTTCATGTGTTATATTACAATTTAGGAATTTAGCCGTAAGTATAAAGACAATTTTGCGCCCCTCTCCAAAAAAAAAAAAACATTTCTGGATTCACCTCCTGGTACACGGCATTACATTATAAACATATTATCACCTATGTTTATTACTTATTATTACTTATTATTAGAAAATAATTCGTTTTTCTTATTTTTTTTTCACTGTAAAAGTTTGAGTCATTGACCTTAACAATGACCATAGTATATAAATATATAATATTATGCTGGATTTATTTTCCTTTACGCAGGTCGCAGAATAGAATAACTGACAAGTAACTTGATTACTAACGCATGGTAAAGATATTTTTTATAAATTGATCACTGTTAACCACGGTTATCTACTCAGCTTGGTTCTATGCCGCTATGCTGTCCGTGTATATCAATGGTCTATGAGGCATCAATGCATCATAGAACTATAAAGATATGGGTATCCCAAACTATTATAGCTATCTCTATTCAACAACAAAGATCACACGGATTTATTAAAAGGCCTTAAATTATTGAGTATTGCTCACAGTAAATTTAAAAACAAGTCCATATCGCTATATCATTTACTACCACTCGAAATTAGGAACTGAGAGTCCAGTGTTGTCTCAGACTATTTATGTGCCCCCTAAAACAAGCGTCTGCCCGCAGGGTATACAAGCGCATACGCTGCATACATTACGGCGAGAAGCAACGCCGCCAAGCCGTCCGAGGTACCAGGGTACCAGAACAATTTACTTATTAATTTACACCACGCCTCAATATTAGCTGCAATTGAAGAAATCAATTGATAATATAAAACAATTAGATGTTTCAGCAAAAGGCAAGGGAACTCTCCATCAGATGAAAACGTTTGAATTTATCTTTGCCATGTTGATGTTAGATCTTATTCTTTCTTCACTATCAAAAACAAGTGCTTTTTTACAGTCATCTGGCATAAACTTATTAACTGCTGTAGAAATAATTGAGTCATTAAAAAAAATCCTTGTTTCTATGAGAAATACTCAAGAAAATTTCACAGATATTTATCATAAAACCATTCAAATGTGTCAACTTTTCATATTGAAATTCCATAATTGAAAATAAGAAAAGTGTTCACCAAAATTGACTGTTTGAGTTGTACAACACAGTACTATATGTCATCAAAAGAAGAAGAAATTAAGGTTTCTGTGTACTATTTTACATTGGACCATATGATTAGTGGAATTAATATTAGATTTAACCAAGAAACAATAATGAACATGATTCAAAGCATTGGAAATTTATTAATTTTAAATCTTCTTCTGGTCGTGTCCGATTATAAAAATGC
>NC_042493.1:65306813-65310768 GCF_005508785.2 Acyrthosiphon pisum | reverse complement strand
GACATTATATTGTTAGTTCCAATTTTAATACCACATGCAAGTAATTTTTTTAGCCTTAATTTAGATGGTTAGTTGTCTATTCTTATTGCTTTTCATACTACTTATTTAGAATTTTCCTAAAAAGGAAATTGGTTCACAACCAGCTCATTCTCAGCTGGCTTTTATAAGGATTTTGAATGGCTTGAGTATAGTATAAAGATTCTGTTTTTTGCTTCGTTTTCCGCATGTTTTCCAATGAATCTGGAAATGCTGAAGATACGTTTACAAAAATTGGGTTCAATACCTAATTAGAAAAATGCTTTAAGTGAAAAGTTACTTTATTAAATCAATTGTATTAATAATAACACCACAGATTATATAAAACAAGTTTTATAATATTTAAATGTATTCACAGCTCTCTTGTAGATTGAAATCCCATTTTTCTGCTACAAGCTGTTTAGTTTGTCTTTCAAGAATAAAGGAGTTTTATTCTAGTAAAAAAAAATGGTTCTGTAGTACCACAAATGAGTTCTCACCATCAGCAACAAATAACAAAAAATCGAAATTATTTAAAACATTTAATAGATATAGCATTTTACTTGGCCAAACAAGGAATTTATTTTCTTTTTCTTGATATTGTTAGTCTTCTAAGAAAATATGATTCATTTTTTAATGAACATTTCATTTCTGGACCAAAAAATTGTTTGTACACAAGTAACCGCATTCAAAATGATTTGATTTCATCAATTAATTTAGTAATTAGAAAACAGCTACAAGATATAATAACAGATAGAAAAATGTCTTTAATAGCTGATGCGACAAGTGACATTGGTCATGAGCAATTGTCTATTGTTTTACGCTACTTTGATGAAACCAAAAATTGTCCTATTGAACTATTTTTATGTTTAAAACGAATGACATCGGTTGATGCTCAAAGTATTTTTGATAAAATGAGTATGTAATATGGAATTAAATTGGAAAATGTGGTGTCAATTTGTTTTGATGGAGCATCAACGATGTCTGGGAGTACTGTAGGAGTGCAAGCAAAGTTTAAAGAAAAAAATAACAATTCATTTTTTGTTCATTGTTATGGACACTGTCTAACTGTCTGTAAATATTCTTCTAGTAGATTCTATTGGGAGACATAATATAGTCACTTTTGATTTCTCCGGTAACATACAACTAATTTATAATTTCATTGGAGGCAGCTGTACTCGGCAAGCAGTATTGGAAAAATTGCCAACAAATACAAAGTTAAAAACTTTAAAATCAATTTCTACCACAAGATGGGCTTGCCGCTCAGAAGCCATTAGTGCAATAAAAGAAAATTATTCCTCAATATTAGCTGCAATTGAAGAGATTGTTTTCATCAGATAAAAACGTTTGAATTTATCTTTGCCATGTTGATGTTAGATCCTATTCTTTCTTCAATATCAAAAACAAGTGCTTTTTTACAGTCATCTGGCATAAACTTATTAACTGCTGTAGAAATAATTGAGTCATTAAAAAAAATCCTTGTTTCTATGAGAAATACTCAAGAAAATTTCACAGATATTTATCATAAAACCATTCAAATGTGTCAACTTTTCATATTGAAATTCCATAATTGAAAATAAGAAAAGTGTTCACCAAAATTGACTGTTTGAGTTGTACAACACAGTACTATATGTCATCAAAAGAAGAAGAAATTAAGGTTTCTGTGTACTATTTTACATTGGACCATATGATTAGTGGAATTAATATTAGATTTAACCAAGAAACAATAATGAACATGATTCAAAGCATTGGAAATTTATTAATTTTAAATCTTCTTCTGGTCGTGTCCGATTATAAAAATGCTAATAACAATTATGTTAATAATTTAAAGTAAATAAAATACAGGTAAATTCTTAGATACCTAATAAACTACATAAATATAAATTAAAAATAAGAGATAAATAAATCAATTTGGTACGTCTAATAAATCACATTTTTGGTAACGTTCTATATATTATGTTGCGACCAGTAAGCAGTCACCTCTAGCGCATTTGAGTTTGTCAAAATCAGATCTTCTTTGGTGCACAGTGCTGGTTCATGGTGCATGACAATAGGTGTTCATATGTCTGTTGTTCTTCACAGTCGCAGGTGTCATCTTCTCCATTGAAGCCTCATTTTACTATGTTAGATTTAGTCCTCAACACCCCTGCTTTCAATTTGTTTAGCGTTTTCCATAATGGCCATGGGAGTTGTCCACCCCCGTTGTTGTGTAGTCTGAATCAGTTCTTCCGTCTTACCACATTTGCAACCTAGATTTTTGTGGGGGTTCGTGCAATTTTATATATAAATAGCAATGAAATTTCAGTCATGTCTACAGCATTTGATTTAAATTTGATATGTTGAAAACAGAAATTAATCTTCTTAAACATACAGCTAATATACCGAAACGCGAGAAGCACAAATGCGGAGATTGAATAAATTGGTTTACGCAGTTTAACTGTGGAAGGAAAACTATATTTTGTAATGTTGTTAATGCATTATAAACATTTATGGTTATATCAGTGACGAGCTGTTTTTACGAACGGTAATTTTACAAGATCAATATTGTTGAAACCAAGTTACACAGTACCATGACACAGGATCGATTGCGATGGTCTGCTTTCTATATTAATTGAGCAATAACTTGCATATAATACAAAAATTGATGATGTAACTGATACATTAAAAAACCTTACTCCCATGAAGAATGGAGTTGTAAATAGCTATGTAAATAAGGATTTCTTATATATAAATTGTGTAAGTTATAATGATTTTTTTATATGCATTAATATGCCATTTAAAAATATTATTACTATTCATTTGTATTATAATTATGTATTATTATATTATTATTATTATTATGTAATACTTTTAAATAGTATTAATTTTTATATTTGCATATTGAATTAAATAAATATTTTATAAAACTAACAGTTAAATATTTAATTATATTAGTAGTTATTAGTACAAGAATCTTTGGTTCAGACCTTTTTAAGGCCTTCCTCCTGCGGACAAAGTCTGCGCATGCCTATGATATGTAGGTGCCTATTATCACAGTTGTAACACAATTGACAGAAGGCACATCTTCTATACCTCCGCCCAATGTCATAGTTCTCCACTTCTAATTTGTTCATAAATGATTTTTGTCCATGTTATATTTTATGTATATCTTATACAGGGTGATTCTTTTATCAAACAACACTCATTATTTCAAAAAGTGTAAGTTTTTTTGAAAATATTTTTTTACATACTTTCAAGTCGCTTATAAAACAACGTTTTTCTTAAAAAATTATATTTTTAAATATTTTTTATCCTTATAATTTTATAAGTTTTTTACTTTTTTGAATGACAACATAGGGTTTTAATTTTTTATTCCAAAGCAGAATATTATTTTTAATATTTTGTTTTAGTTCGTGCTCAAACACCGTACAGTCCGCACGTATATTGTCTCGCACATCGCTTATCTGTTCCGATAGCATAGTCGTTAGTGCGCGCCGTCGCGCCCTACGCTCATTACGTTATCAAGCTGACGGTAATGTTTAACTTATCGTACATCCCAAGTATAATAACATCATTAACTCGCTATCGAAATCACCATGAATAATAATCTACCAAACAAACCTAATAATATAATTAAAAACAAAACGAACAAAACCGCTCCGCCGACTACTATTTCAAAAACAATTACAACAACGAATTCAAAAGCTAATACAAAGGTGAACACTTTAGATACTGGATTGTCAACACAATCAAATAAACGTCAACACTCCAACTCCTCAAACTCACTATCCGAACCCTCATCTCCGAATGCGAATATGGATATAATTGCTAAATAAAAAACATATAAAAAAAAATCTTTGCTTCACGCAACAGGTTCGAACTACTTGCCCAAGAAGATCCATTTGACCCGCCCACTACTGAAAATATTTCTACAAACTCTCAACAAAATGATGCCGAAAAC
>NC_042493.1:65306076-65306713 GCF_005508785.2 Acyrthosiphon pisum | reverse complement strand
GATATAATGGAAAATGAAAACACACCAATTAAACCTCCTCCACCTATATTTGTTAAAGGTATCGAGGATTTTCCCGCACTATGTACAGCCTTAATAGAGATTATAGGTGTCGACAATTTTATATGTAAATCTTCAACAAATTCTCTGAAAATTCAAACTATGGACTCTAATGCCTACAGAGCATTAGTACAGTACCTTAAATCTGCAAATGCTGAGTATCATACATACCAGCTTAAAGAAGAAAAACCACTTCGGATAGTTATACGTAACCTCCACCCATCCACGCCTCTAAGTCTAATAAAAGAAGAGTTGCAAGTTCGTCTCTACGAGGTAAGGCAAGTTACCAATGTACTACATAAAGTCAATAAAAATCCCCTCCCCTTATTTTTCGTTGATCTCGAACCAACACCGAAATCCAATGAAATTTTTTAAATGTCTTCACTACTTCATTGTAAAATAAAAATCGAAGAGCCGTACAAACCGAAGACAATCAGCTAATGCTTCAATTGTCAACAATATGTATAGACCAGAACCTACTGCGGCTACCAACCCCGATGCATTTGCTGCGGAGCAGATCATCAGTCAACTGCTTGCCCGAACCCACGCGATGCCCCTCCGAAATGCGCCCATTGTTCTC
>NC_042493.1:65305175-65305976 GCF_005508785.2 Acyrthosiphon pisum | reverse complement strand
TAAACATATCAAGAACATAACATAAATAAATAAAATAGATAAATACTACCAATCGAGGTGATTTAAAATAAGAAAGTAATAGTGAAATTACAATATAATTATTCAAAATAAAATAATATAAACTATAAGCAATTCAAATCAATCTAAGGTATTTAAACCAAAAGACATAAGTTTTCTTTTTAATTGTATAAAATTATTAAATTCATGAATGCAAATTTTATATTTAAGACAAAAATTAATAAACACAAAATATGGTCCTGACTGACAAAAAGTAGTTCTTAATTTAGGCAGGGATAAATTAATATCTTTAACAAATTGTGTGTTATATTTATGTGTAGGAGTACTATTTGTGTTAATATATTTAAAAACAACCGCAAAAACATGCATTATATGGAGAGACTTTATATTTAAGATTTTACATTCATTATATCATAAAGTTGTTGGAAAGAGTCTTGGCTTATTGAAGATATATTTTACAAGACAATTTAATGTTGTAGTTAATTTTTTAATATGAGTTTGATAAGCGTTACCCCAAAATGCTATACCATAAGACACTATTGATTGCACTAGAGATTTATAAACTATTGTTTTAACGTTAACAGTTAAAATATTTTTCAAACATTTAAATACGTAAAAGAATTTTCGAACTGACTTTATTAACTTTTCTATATGGACATTCCATTTTAAAAGTTCATCAAAATGTATACCTAGATATTTTACAGAGGATGTTTTATTTATTATAGGACAGACGTAATTATTTACTTCTCTTTTACAAAATACAGTGTGTAAAATTAATTTATC
>NC_042493.1:65304109-65305125 GCF_005508785.2 Acyrthosiphon pisum | reverse complement strand
CACTCAATTACTGTTTTATGAATATGGATCGCAAATCATTAAATACAAAAAAATAATTTACGGCTAAGTCGTAGATATAGCTAATATGTGTCACCCATTTTAGTTGGAAATCAATAAATAATCCAAGATATTTGATTTAGTCAACTCTTTCAATATTTAAACAATTACAGTTATTATATTTTTTGATATGGCAAAGTGTGGTAGGTATGTAAACAATAAACATAATTTCTTTTCAGCATCAGAATTAGTATTCTGAATATTAAAGAGAATATATTTAGATTTTGTAAGGTTTAATTCAAGAAAATTATTATTAAACCACAAATTTATATATAAAAGACTTGAATTGCTTTAGTATATAATTTATCAGTATTTTTTTCATTTATAAGAATAACAGTATCGTCTGCAAAACACACTATATTGGCATCAACATCAATATTAAGCAATCCATTTATATATATATATAATAAAAAAAAAATGGGCCCAAGTACAGTCCCTTGTGGTACACCGTGATTCAAGGACATAGACATAGACAAGGACATAAATATTCCATTGAAAACAAACACATTTCTATATGTATATTTTAACCACTAAAAGTTTCTTCAATAGTACCTTTTTCAATGTCAAACAAAAATTCATCTTCTCTTATGAAAAAAATATAACAAATTGTATCTTTAGGTAAATCTTCATGTAACTCAATATGTAAAATTATATTTTTTTTAGTTGCAGAAATATTCATTGGTTGGTAAACTGTTTAATTAGAAATATTGACCTATATAATTTAAAGTCATTTGGATCATTATACATCAATGGAAGTTCTTGTTGATTTTTATGAAAAGTTAATTTATAAGATGTTAAATTCTCATAAGATTGGCAAAATGTATTATTCTTAAAATCTTCATCTTGACATTCTTCAGGATAACGTTTTCCATTTATTTCATACCAATAGTTTCTAACACAGCAATGATCAAATTCACCTGGATCATGATTTTGTGTATTTAATTTGTTTGTTTGTAATC
>NC_042493.1:65302503-65304059 GCF_005508785.2 Acyrthosiphon pisum | reverse complement strand
CATACCAGCTTAAAGAAGAAAAAGCACTTCGGATAGTTATACGTAACCTCCACCCATCCACGCCTCTAAGTCTAATAAAAGAAGAGTTGCAAGTTCGTCTCTACGAGGTAAGGCAAGTTACCAATGTACTACATAAAGTCAATAAAAATCCCCTCCCCTTATTTTTCGTTGATCTCGAACCAACACCGAAATCCAATGAAATTTTTTAAATGTCTTCACTACTTCATTGTAAAATAAAAATCGAAGAGCCGTACAAACCGAAGACAATCAGCTAATGCTTCAATTGTCAACAATATGTATAGACCAGAACCTACTGCGGCTACCAACCCCGATGCATTTGCTGCGGAGCAGATCATCAGTCAACTGCTTGCCCGAACCCACGCGATGCCCCTCCGAAATGCGCCCATTGTTCTCAAAACCACCCAGCCAACTACAAGGGCTGCACAATTTATAAAGAACTCCAACGTCGTAAGAAATCCAGCACACCAAGTAATCGATTACAAAATAATTTCAATACCCAAACCACTTATGTACAAAGTAGTCATCCACCTGTTCGCACTTTCCAAAATCACCCCTCTCCTCAAACGCAAACTTACGCTCAGGCCACGTCCAATACACCAGCTTTCGTTGCTCCTCCTCCTCCTACTGATACTCAGCCGCCCAATTTAAGCAAATTATTAATTAATTTTTTAGACGAATTCAAAAATGTTATAAATCCACTAATTTCTCTACTAACTAAAGTAATATCCAAGCTCCTCGACAAATAATGACTAATAATAACTAGTAACTACAATAAATCTGTCATCGATGATTCGCTCTTAATACTACAATTTAATGCCAATGTACTGAAAAACCATGCCCTTGACCTCGAAACCGTATTAAACCGCAAACGCATTGATGTTGCACTCATTTCTGAAACCCACTTCACTAAATTCTCCCACATGCATATTCCCGGTTATACTCTAATTAAATCAAATCACCCCGATAATACCGTGCATGGAGGTGCTGCTATTTTTATTAAATCTTATATTGAATTTTATCCCTTACCTAGGTTTTCTCAACCCTTTCTCCAATCTTGTGCTATTAACCTAAAGATAAACAATACTACACTCACCATTGCTGCTGTTTATTTACCCCCAAAACATAACATAAAAAACACTCAATTCGCCGACTACTTCAACTCATTTAATAATAACTTTATCATAGGTGGTGATTTTAACGCCAAACATCAGTCATGAGGATGCCGCGTGAATAACCCCCGAGGAGTCACCTTATATAACTATATAAACACTAAGAGATTTAAAGTACTAGCCCCACCAGACCCAACCTATTGGCCCTCTTCGATCCGTAAAAATCCTGATATTCTTGATATCTTTGTCTCCAATTTACCGAACACCTTGTTCCACTCTACTAAAAACTTACTAGATTTAAAATCTGACCATTCATCAATACTCCTAATTCTCAATACTTCCCCTTCTGATATAAAGAATCCAACAAATTATTTAACAAACTCACAGATCATGTTAAATTTCACGAACTAGTCAACACAAAATTAA
>NC_042493.1:65281415-65300791 GCF_005508785.2 Acyrthosiphon pisum | reverse complement strand
CACACCCTTCATACTGATACCAAACTCAAATCAATTAACGACGAAGCCAAAATATTTTACAAAAGATTCCATTCCAAACTAAATAACCACCCGAATGATCTCATAAAAACTTATCTTCTCTCTCCATACCTGGTAATCCCCCCAGACGCCTGAAGCGTAAGTGGTGTCGTGATCTCTTAAGATAAGCTTAAATTAATAAAACTCATAGAAAGTGCCATCGATGGGTGGCTTCTTTCATCAAATTTCCATGTCAATCTTTGTAACTCTCATCATATATGCTTATTGTGTCTAGTCGATACAGATTGTGTATTACGCTTAAAAATTAATAAGAAAAAAAAAAAAAAAATATTTTGTTTAGATGAAAGTTTAGATGAGCGGAGAAGTGGATAAACTTTTCGCGGGGTAACCCAGTACCACTGCACTCCGCTCATCTAAACTTTGAATATTTATAACTCATAAACTACTCGTCCCAAATTCGATTTTCATGTATCAAAATATTAAGAAAAATCTTCTGCTTTGGAATAAAAAAAAAGTCGAGCGTGTAACAAGTACGCGGGGATGAAGTGAAACTTCTTTCAGTCATGCAACTGATATGAGGTACTTTAATAAAATAAAAAAAAATACACTTTGTCTATTGACCAAACTTTAAGTTAAATAAAATCACAATCTTTTTTGTTGTAATAATAATTCACAAATATAATACCGATAACATAGATAACATAGAAAACATAGAAACACAGAATTTATATATTATATGAAAAAATCTAATTAATATAATTAGTTGTTATTACATAGGTACTACAAAAATAATAAACTACGTTTCTATGGTACCGGTTAACCGATGCACAGCTGGTCCGTTCGGCGGCTCGTGACGGCCGACCGTTATGCCGACCGTGCCCGACCGTTGTTTATTTTTTTTGTACCCTCTGTAAAGAAGTTTCACTTCAAAAATTAAAACCCGATGTTGTCATTCAAAAAAGTAAAAAACTTATAAAATTATAAGGATAAAAAATATTTAAAAATATAATTTTTTAAGAAAAACGTTGTTTTATAAGTGACTTGAAAGTATGTAAAAAAATATTTTCAAAAAAACTTACTCTTTTTGAAATAATGCGTGTTTTTTGATAAAAGAATCACCTGGTATATGATCGACAGCCAATAAGAAGTGGTGAAGCAAAGATCGGAGAATACGTATCAAAAACTTTGCTTACATGATGATACCTATTTTATATATTTTATCATGCTTTTTATTACTAATTTTTAAATTAAAATTAAAATAGTAAAACCAAGGTTAGACAAAAACTTAAGCAATTAATTTAGGCAGAAATTCATTAAAATTTTCAGGGTGGGGGGGGGGTTAACATTTTTAACATCAATGTGAGCGGGGGTTTCGATATCAAATAACTAGAAAACTGTATATTTTTTTGAGGGTGAATGGGCTATTTGGGAGGGAGCTCAATCAAGTAGTTTATTTTTTACAATTCTTAAAAAATATCAATGTTTTTAGAAGAAAATGTATTTGAAACGTAATAATTTTTTTCAAAATATTAACTTTGAGAATTTTCTGACACAAGTATATTTGATCATATTTATCCATATCATTTTCATAATTTTTGTCATATTATTATGTTTAACAATAATTGTCTTTAACTAGTATCAATTTTTACATTTATTTTTTAGGCCTTTCTGTTATACTATGTGTACAAAAAATCAACTTAAGCAATTGCCATGCAACTGATTTATAATAACAACTAAAAATAATAACTTTCTAAATATGCTACAGTATTATTTTTCATACTATTCATAATTGTCTGACTAATTTCGATGAAAAAAAATATGTTTAAAATTATAAAAAAACTAATTTCGTTTTTTAAATGTTTATATAATTTGTATACATTTATTTTCTTTAATTTTTTTGCAAGTAATCAATTGGCCTATCAAACTGAAATATCAAGTTCTAAGTCAAATGACGAGTTGGAACTTATTAATCAGAAACATAATTCAATAGTGACAGTATCTGTAAAAGATACAAATAAGGATAAAGCCAAAAGTCTATACGAATATAAATGTAGAGCACAGAAAGTAATTTTAAAAAACCTTCAAACATATACCATACAGGGATTGTTATATTTTGTTTTTATACTATACTTGTTGTAGATTACAAATGGACAAAACTCGAATAAAATAAACAACACACTTCCAAGCGATGAGCCGATCGTGAAATTAGAAAATTTTGATAGTATTCTTGAAAAAAGTGTTTTTGTTAGTAATATACCTATTTAATTAAAATCTAATATGAAATCGATTAAAAAATAGCGAACTAAAAGAATTTTTTCTGATGCAACTCTGGTTGCTACCATAATTGATTTGATAAGAAATCAACGACATACTGGTTTAAAATTATAAAAATACACATGGGATTATTTTTTCTTTTTGTATAGGATTTGGAACCAGAGGATTGGGACATCTTGTACATGGAAATGTCGAAACACATTAAAGCCGAGCCGGATATTCTGTGTTAAAAAGATAAAAAAAAATTATGAATCAATTATGAAAATCATTAAAGTTAAACATAACAACATTTACACATAATATGCGACATATTATATATTAATTTTTCTCTGTGTTCTATATAAAATAAATGTAACTTATATAGCTACATGGATTATATTGTATATATATTTGACAATATAATAATTCCAAGGACCTAGGCACAATAATTTTTTTCATACTATTTAAAGAAAATTAAGAATATAATATTAAATTTAATATTGTATAATGCTTCATAATCTAAAAATTAGTACTACCCTCTCTGGAAAACAAATTAGGTCCGCCCTATAGGCGTGCGCACTTGGTGTCCGAGTAATTATTAAAGCTTAAATTTTTGTATTTTCTGAATGAGAGAGGATTTATTTTGTTCTATGGAATCTAGTGTCATGTTTTTAACGAAGAGATCTGATGATCCTTTGATTTGGTGGAGAGTAGTAGACTATAGTGCCCAGTGCTGCAATTAGGATTCTTGGGGCCCAGGGCAAAGTCAATGTATGGGGCGCTAAGGTCTATGTATATAATATTTTTTAATAGGTTACCTATAAAAAAATAAATAATGGTGGTGATTTTTTTTTTAAAAAAGCCTAAAAATATAATGTGAAGGCCCAGTGTATTGTAATATAACTACACATTTAGTGTTATTTTTTTTATCATAAATATTAATTAAAGATTTCCATAAAAGCTTTCCTTTTCTCATGAAAGTAACTCAATAACAATAAAACAATAAAAAGAGAGGCCCCGTTCTAATACAACAAACTAGATAGTACAATAAATTATAAAAATAAATATTTTTATTTAAATGTTTTGTTTCATTTAAATATGAAATCATAATGCAATTATTTAAAAATTTTAAAATAGATGCGGGGCGCCGTCGGGGCCCCCTGAGCCAACGATTAGCAGCGGTCCTTTACAGGGGCATTGCCCCGGCTGCCTCTGCGGTTGTTGCGACACTGGTAGTGCCTCGAGTTTTGACCAACTGGATTTTGATATGTTGGCTCTCCATGCAAGCCCTGCGTAAGTTATGATAGGTCTGATAAAAATTTTAAACATGAATAATTTAGAATTGATTGATAAAGAGCTACGTTTATTTATAGAGGGAAAAGAGAGAACTTTGCACTTTTTGCTTTGGAGACAACATTTTTGACGAGGGATGAAAAATTTAGGTTTTTGTCTCTTAGGTTTTAGGGTTATAGTGGCTCCAGCGTATTTGACTTTGTTTTACCATTTTGTGAGAGTGTCTTCAAATTTAAGGCATTCGCCATCTTGAATTTGTTTGTTATTGAACATGATTGATGCGGTCTTAAGTGGATTGATAATAATATTTCACTGGTGAAACCACTGAATTGCAATGTCCACTTGTAACTGCAAGATGTTGATTGCACAGGAATTATTTTTGCTAGTTGTAAGGGCTTGGATTCCATATCTATTTCATATTTTTGCTATTCGGTGATATATAGAGGCTTTGGGGAAGGCACACGTGCAGAGTGGAGGTGTATATCAAGCAGGGCAGGTGAATTTTCAGATGAAAGCTCACTTGTGAGATTTTCTAGATGATATCCAAGACAACCTGCCTTTATAATGGCAATGTCAAGAGAATCGGTGCTTTGATTGAGCTGGATGACGCGTTGGTGATTTTGGAGCAGTAACTATTAAGTCTAATCTAGTGTCCATGTATCTGAATAGAGTTCTACTTGCTATGTTGGTCGAATTGATATTCCATGCTTGATTTTTGGCATGAAGATCGTTTGTTATAATAATATTTTGGCCCAAATTTAGGATGTTATCCAAGATTACCGTTAAGAGGGGGTTATTGGACTTGTGTACATCGCAACTAGGATAAGTTACTCGCCGGAAATCTTAAATTGAATTCCCGTGTTTGTGATGGATGTTATATTGATCTTGATGTGATGGTGGATACATTTTTTGTTCATTAGGACTGCTGTGCCTCTCGCTCGAGGACGGCCATCTAAAAGAGGTTTATTTTTCGAGTATATGATGAAGTTTGAAAGTTTGAATTTACGGTTAGAAGACAGGTGGGTCCTGTTTAACAGGACTATGGACTATGGTAACATTTTTCCTTTCAACTAGATCGAGGAGTTCAATACGCTTCCGAGTAAAGCCTCGAGAGTTTCAAAACATAATTCTGGTATCAGGCATTGTGAGATAGAAAGAGGAGAAGCAGTTAGAGTAGAGATGTTAAATGTACTATGCACAGTGTTTAATGTCAGTACGGTTTACATCGCTGATTGATCAATTTTTGGGTTTATGGGGAAGGTACTGTTGTCTTTGTAATGATCTCCCCTATCCATTGCCGTACTTGCAGGGTTCATACGTCAAATGAGGAGGATTTAAATTCGTCTCTAAACCCCCGAAATAGTATGATTCATGTATACTGTGCTGTGATTGGTGGTCCTGAAAAGGACCGTTTTATGTCATGACGGTTGCTCTGTTACAAAAGTATATTGATCATGTTTATATGGTGCGGTAGGTTATGTTACCGACCGTCTCGTGTAGAAAATAATTCTCAGTCTTAGGTATCACGTCGTATTCTTTATATATTAGGTATAAGGAACCGAAAGATGGAAAGACAATGAGTGGAGAATTGACAGTGCTATTGTCTGTATATGTTCAACTTCATAAACTTTATACTTAAAAAGACGTATGCTTGTTCCTTTATTTAATAAATCTATGTTCAAACTCTACAAGTACGAGGCTACGGTCAACCGACTTGTAACAGTTCCAAGTTCTTGTAAAAGGTACTTGTTGACGGTTAGAGATGAAATTAAAGACTGACTAAGTTTGCTTTGCTTTGATTTGTTTGCAAGCCGAAGCTATGTTTTGAAGTTTCAGGCAGTTTGCCTTTTACTTATGTCTAATATATAATGGTGGGTTTATATTGCTGTAAGCGGTCGGGGACGGCGTAGCTTGATTTGAGAGGCGGTTAATGTACCTAGTTCTCTTATGTGGGTAAAAGTTGATTGGGCGTTTCGATGAAGGAATACCTTTGTAGCTCTCTCTGCTTCATTGCGAATAGAAACAATGGGTGGATTAAGGATTCCATTGTTTCTAGTAAGGAAGTGGGCACCAGCGATGATATGTATAGCTACGTTTTGAACCGCCTCAATGCTTCTCCAATTTGACTCACTTATGAGTGGACCCCAAGCTGTAGCAGCGTATAGGAGAATTGGTCTGATGTAAGTTTTGTATATGGAGAGTCTGGTTAGGATCAATATTCGAGATTTACTGTTTAGGATCGGGTACAGTGCAGCTCTGGCTTGCTTGGCTTTATGAACCCAAGAATCAACGTGATGGTGTAGCCGAAGTGTTTTGTTCAAGGGTGACACCGAGATAAGTAGCCCTATTTTTCCAAACGATTGGGGTGTCATGTATTTTAATTTGACATCTGGGCACATTTTGACTACTCCCGAAGAGTACTGAAACTGTTTTCTGGGTGTTTAGTTTTAGGCGACATTTTAAAATCCAGTCAGTTGCTGTTGTGACCTGTCTTTATAAACGGATTATTGCTATATTCTTTGAAGTGTTGCTGGAATAAAACATCGTGTCGCCAGCGAATAGAGACGTGGACACATATGGTGTGGCCGGGAGATCGTTTATATAATGGATGTATAGAAGGGGGGAGAGACATGAGCCTTGTGGGACACCTGCTTCTATTCTTTTTTCTGTAGATGTATGGTCAGAGATTTTGATTTTGAAGGTCCGGTCTGACAAAAAGGATTATATGATTTTTACTAGAGGAATGAAGGGGCTGTTTACATTGTCTGAAGTTTGTGAATTAGTCCATCGTGCCAAACTCTGTCAAAGGATTTTTCCATGTCTAGGAATATGGCTACGGTGTGTCTGTGGTTGTTAGTATTGATTACCGGATCGTCGATGAGTTTGGAAAGTTGGGTTGTCGTTGAATGCCCATGTCTGAACGCGTGTTGCTCTGCTCTAGGCTTGATGTGTTTCATGAGGAGGTTTTGAAGCACTTTCTCGAATACTTTGGACATTGTAGTAAGTAATGATATTGACCGATAGTTATTTGGTAAACTGTGATGGTTTGGGAATCATAACTATTGTAGCATTTTTCCAGGGTTTGGGAAAATTGGAATGCGTAAGGAATGCGGTGAAAATATTATTTAAGCTAACAATAGCAGAAGCAGGTAGGTGTTTGAGTGCAGTATTCGGTATGTTATCGCAGCCTGGAGCTTTGCTGGATGGTAGGTTTTTTATTATTTCCCATACTTCCTTGGGGGAAGTGAACAGAGTTGATTTGGTTGTACTTCTATTGAGCTCTTCAATTGAGTGTGTGACTTCTGAGAGGTTAGATTAGTTAATCCCCTGATTAGGAGTGAACTGCTCTTTCATTGTATCAGCAAATAGTTCTAGTTTGGATTTGGTGTCATACATTTTTTGGCCATTGATAGACTTCAATGGAGCAATTGCTGGTTTTTTGTGGAGTAGGCGACGATTTAGTTTATAAAGTGAACGGTCTTGGAAGTTGAGGGTGCTTGTGAATTTGTCCCATGTTAATTGGTGGTGTTCCTTTAGGAGGGTTCTGACGTACGTGATTTGGGAATTTAGCATAGACTTGACTGCCGGATCCCTTGTACGTTGCCAGTCCTTCCTTAGGTTCCGTTTGATGGTAATCTCTTGTAAAATCTTGGTTGGGAGTGGCTCGGAGACCTGGGTTTGGTTCGTAGAGTATGAACATTCCAAAATTGCTGATTGGATGGTTGAGGTAATTAATAAGACCTCGTTATCAATTTCTGAGAGAGTCACCATGTTGATTTTCTGTTTAGGATATTTACGCAGTAATACTTGTTTGAATTATTTGCACAGTTCTCTTCTTGGCTACTGGAGGGTTGCTATTGTTATGGGAGAGTCGCTTATAGTCATAGACTAAGTTTTGGAAATGTAATGGTATATATACCCATTTGGATCACTATAGCTGTTGCTGATTGGTTGTAAGGTGTTAGTATGACGAGCCATCATCACACCGTTGCTTAATGGTTGTCATTAGCACGCTGAGGTTTTTTCTCGTCATACCGTTGAAACTTTGTTGTGTCTTATATTTGTTGAATGTGGTTATTGGTTGTTTGTGGTCCTGAAAAGGACCGTTTATGTCGTACATTTTCTGTGGGTTTTTATTCCTTGGGCTTTTTGCAATTCAGTTTTAGGATATATTTGGTAGAACTCTTTTGAATGTGTTGTAAATTCCAAAAACAAGACTTAAAAGCTCTTATTAGATATTAATATGTTATAATATATATATATATAAAAACAATTTAAAAATAGAATAATTTTATTAACAATTTAAAACTTGATACTCCATAACATTAAAAACTTACGTACATCGAACATAATTAAATAACATTATTTTCATATAATACGACAAGTTTTGGGGATATTGTTCCATCAAATTACACTTTATATTAAAAATCTTAAAATAAATAAAATAATTGTACGATAAAGATGATTTCTCACGTTTAACAATTTATGAGTTTCGTCTGGATAAAACTAAAATATTAAATTAATATTTCTGTTAGAATTCGTCCTATGAGTATAGACATTTAAAACACATACTTGCTGATGAAATGTTATAGCATTATGTTGTAGTTCTTTGGATAACATTACGGAGTGTTGAAAATGAACATTAAGGTCAGCAAGTCCATGAATAACCATATATTTTTTGTTATGTAAACCGTCAGAATTTTCTATGAAACTAGCATTTCGATAACTCTCAACATTTTGGTTGTACGTATCCATAAGTCGTTCGGTGAACATTGAGTCTGAAAGTTAGTTTAAATAAAGATTAAAATATAACATTGGTCCATTGGTTAAAGGCATTTGTTATCTACTCTGTGCACGCACTTTATAGTTATTTTAATTATCTAATATCGTCATAGGTTCGTCAGCAAGTATATATATTATAGAGGTATAGGTAAAACGTATTTAATATTAATTTTACCTTAAAATAACTAATAAGCCTTATACCATTACAGGGGCATGATCACGGGGGGGAGGGTCATGGGGTTCAAGCCCCCCTCCCCCATTGACCGTATAATTTTTATTTTTTATTACAAAACAATGCTACTTGTACTAATTCGACAAGTACAATGTACTTGTCGAATTATATTATCATACAATTTCCCAATTCGTATTTTATAGTTAAATGCTTCCAATTTCGAATATGTACACTGCCCCGCAGTTGCCGATACTTTTAATATATATTTAATAGGTACTCAAAATATAAATTTGTTTTTTAGGCTTTCAGTGTTTATTTTCTGGAACTTATTCAGAAAACTTTGATGAACTTGTTGAATTTTACCTCGATACTGATAAGCTAACAGTTAAAAGCTTAAAGCTGAACTACATATAATCTATAATAAATTGAATTTGTTGTTGATTAAAAAAAAAAAAAAATGGTCGTTAGGTAAAAGACTAGCTTCTTCAATTTTACTTGAACCCCCCCCCCCCCTCACATAAATTTTCTGAGCACGCCCCTGTACCATTACCACCCTATATGTTACGTAGCAAACACTGCAAACCCAGGTAAACAAATCTTATCTCACCTTCGACCAACTCTATTAATCATAAATTATGACTAACGGAAAGCTGAACTTAAGTATAATTTTTTTTTGTTTCTTAAATCCTACCCACATGCAGTTATAACGCAGTCATAGAAAATAAATCATCGATAACCTATAAGTCTTTATCTATACCTACTAATATTATAAAGAGGAAAGGTTTGGATGTCTGTAACGAACAAACTAAAAAACTACTGGACCGAATTCAAAAATTCTTTCATCATTAAAATGCTCCATTATCCCTGAATGACATAGGTTAATTTAAAAAGTCTGACTGCTGAGCTATTTTACCTAGTCTAATATAGGTAATAAAATAACAGATGGACCGGAAACTATAATAATAAAAAGTGGGTAAGTGGATGTCACTCTGCTGTACAGTAGGTTACAAGTGGGTCATTATGTAATGGATTGTATTAAACTTGAATTCAATGATATGATATCATTGTATAAGAAAAAAGATTCTGAGCGGAGACGGTTTTTCAGTGTGGATATTTGATATTGTTATTAATTATTATATATCATGTAAGTTGAATTAATATTGATTAAAATAAAATATAATATAATATTAAAAAAAAAGTTAATATAATATTATTATGTTTTATTCATTTCTATGGTAATAAACAAAGCGTTAGAAATTAAAATCCCATTTTTAGCGGTTTTTCGTAATATTTCTGTGGTTTTTCCCGTGGCGTTAAATTACTATTGATAGAATCGAAAAATGACCTCTCTAAAGTACCATCTTTATCCAATTTGATAAAAGATAAAATACTATATGTTGAAAAGAAAGCACACCTTCTGGTAGAAATTTCGTATACAGGATTTAAAAAAAAAATAAAAAATAAAAATAAACACTATTGTAAAACCACTAGCTTCCTCGCTCCGCTCAGAATCTAAAATAATAATAAAAGATAAAAGGAAATTAATTTATACAAAACCATAATATATCCAGTCCGTGATAGGTGATACGGACAATGCGCATTTAAATACATCCTCGACATCCTTGGCTAAAGCCATACCGGCCATGTAGCCACCATAACTCCATCCCCAAATACCGACTTTGTTTTTGTCAACAAACGACATATTGCTTGATAGAAATCTGTTGAGTATATTTATTAACTAGCAATAGTTTAATAATAGAAGTGCTTATCAATATAACATAATATATAAGTCGATCTATATTACTTCTATATTAATAAAAATCAAAAGCTGTTAATAAACACAATTTACAGATACAATATTCATAGTAGATATGCATAAACGCTTTGTGATATGATAATTAGATGACTACAGTTAATTCAAACACATTAAAGGAGCATAAATATTTAATCGATTATTTCGTGGCACGTAAATTGAAAATATAATCAACTAATAATAAATTTAAACGCTTGTGCCATATAGCTATGTAGGTACTAGGTAGTATTGCAGTAGGTATGCAATAGTTCAAACAAATATATTATTATTAATATTATACAGATAATTCATATTGTATTAATGAATATATTATAGTAAATTCCTGTTACAACGAATACCGATACAACGAAAAATCTCGTTATAACGAAAGTCATAGAAGTTCCCTACCTAAAACGCTTTTTGAAAGCCGTTACAACGAAATTTCCGTTATAAAGAAAAAAAATTCAGTTCCTAGGAGTTCGTTGTAACGGTATTATACTGTATATAGATAATGATTTTTTAATTGGATTGGAAACTTTTTTCCGTATGCTTATGTTATAAATTATAATACGGATAATAAAATATAATTTATTAATAATTTACTTCAATTTATATATTATTATTTATTACAAACCGCACACTCCTTATGATACGGTGGCGTATGCATAACTCAAGCCCTCCAAATTCAAACGCCTATAGTCACGCATACATTTAAGTTTACAATTATATACAAATAAAGTGATTCACCAACCAGACTAACCCTCATTTTTTTCATAAATAAAGAACTTTTTCAAATTTAAGTATATTAAGACCATGTTTTGTATTATTTAGATAGTTCATACAATATTTTAAGGAACATACTGTGCCATGTGGAGATGCAAGCTGTTTTTTTTTTTTTCATATGAGAACAAACCTTTGTAACCTATAGGTAGGTACCTACTGTAAATTATTAAGTTGATAATTTTTTTAATTCTGATTTATCTAAATCGACATTTTAACAAGTAGTTTCTAATGTGTTAATATGTATATAGATATACAAAAGATAAAAGTATTCTTAAAACTAGTATTACAAAAATATAAAACAGATTATTATGATATATTGGATTCGAGATTTTTCTACTAAGATATTTTGACAAATAATTATAATAATATGTTGATATATAAATAATAAAAACACAAGTTTCTAAATCATCATAGCGTCTATATCTTCTAAACCTATCGTGGGCTTGCGATGACTTAAGTACACAAAGTTAAATAACTCAAAAACTACTTGTTCGAATTTTGATTTAGATACATCAACATTTTCGAAAAATGCATATAAATTAATGTCATGTATTAACTCTAAAAACACTTGTTCGTGGAATTTTGTTTGTTTTACGTGGACACATATTTTTACCTCTGAAAATGATCGGTATAATTTCCTCTTAACAAGTTATGATACAATTAGGCATTAAGGGGGCGACTGAAGTGACTACCCCAGAAAGACTCCCTTTTAGGAGCTGAACAATTTAAATATCTACCTAATGATCGATGTACGATATACCTACTTATATCAGTTTTAGTTTTGTAAATATGTTTTTTATTAAGGTAACTTATTAACTTTTTTGTGGTTATCACCTCATAACAACCTTCCAAAGTATAAAGATCTCAATTACCTAAATATCGAGGATGAATTTAGCTTTTTTACAAAATCTTAAAAACTACGGTACGCTATTGTCAGTGTTTGGACTTATCTAGATAAATTTATCTAGATGAATATCTAGATAATTATTTGTACATCTTTTATCTTATCTAGATAAATAGTTACAAGGTATCTAAACGTTCATCTTAGATAATTTTTTTACTAATCTAAATAAATTCATCTAGATACATTTTTTATTGATAAAAATCGCGAAATTGTACTAAATTTTTAAATATTTATACAGATTCTCAAACAAAGTTTATGGTTTATAAATAATGTAATTATTTTTATTTATATCATTATAATTATTATGTTTCTAGTGCTCAACTAAAATATACTAAAATTTATAACCATTTAAAAAATAATTGTATCTTTTTTTTTATCTAGATAAAAAAGTATTTATCTTTATCATTATCTAAATAAATATGAATTAAGTTATCATTTATCTCTATCTAGATACATTTGAGTTTTATTATCTTTATCTTTATCTAGATAAAAAAATACTTATCTAATAAGAACACTGGCTATTGTTGATTAATAGTTTTAGAAAATATTTATATTTTCATAGACAGAAATAATGATTTAAAATGGTTTTCATATGGGTCCAGGGGCGTATTTATGGAGACGAATATGAGCACAAATCCGCCGCCATGGCTCTTTAATACATGTGTATTATTATATTATAATTATTACATCGTGATCTGTAAGCTAAAATTCTTCTCATCCGCCCCCTACAAAAAATACTAAATACTCTACTGTATGAGACTATGGGATGGAATGGAATTACGTTAATTTTATTTTGTAAATAACAACTTATGAGGAACCTTTTATTTTATTTCAAGCTTTTGAACTTGAAAAAAAATAATAGGTATCATTACAAATCGAAAATAAACTTCAAATATTTGTAAATAGCTCAAAATATTATCATATCTATAAGTTTCCCAATTATTTTGAAAATTAGATGCTATTTCTACTAGAAACCACTCTTAATGTTGAAGTTGAATCATTTTTAACACAAGTGGACATTATATATTCTTAGACATAGCTTTTGAGCTATATTATATTATAATTTATTATGGTGTACCTATTTCTTCAAAATCTTAGTTGGTATTTTTGTTTTATCATCTTTACATTTTGCCATTCATTAATCATAATATATATATACCATACACGAAAATAAAGTATTTTGACCAAAAAATGTATTTATTAAAAACATCGAACAATTTAGTGTTTTTATTCAAATAATTGAAACCCGGTAACGAAATTAAATCATTATAACTACCTATCATAAATTTAAAAAATAAATCAATTTACTGTTAGATTAGGTCATACCTGTATGGATATATCTATGCATAAAGTCTATAGTTTCAAAATGGAAGCATTTTATAGATGATATTTTACTTACTTTGCGATAGTCATTTGATCATAGATTTCAACTGTACCCAATTTCTTATAATTTGCGAATAGTGTATTACTACCTCTTCGTCCTGTGCCACGACCATCAACTTCAGCCACAACAATGTCATGGTTTATACTTAAATACATGTTCAGATCTAAGTTGAATTCGTCCAATGCTATATTAAACGTTGGGCCGCCATAACTATATCAATAATAAATATTGTAATAAATTATTTTTAATTTTTTAATGCGTCTGATGATTTTAAATATAATTTAAAATGATACTTCTATAATACAAGTAGGTATATCTCCTATAATACACTATACAGGATGGAAGTATGGAACCTGGTAAGTGGTAAGTGATTACTGATTAGTCTTAAATTACATACACCAACCCATAAATTACGAACAGAGTATAATGAAATTAGTATAAACCACGAACTCGAAGTAGTCCAAAAGTGTTTACATTAAAGACTTAAGTACAAATTCACTCAGAGGTTATACTTATTGAACTAATCACCCAATAATCTAGATGGTTCAGATGCATCACTTAATAATGGTACATAATTTATCACATTTTAATGTTATACTTAAAGATAACGGTTCGTAATATTATAATGTTCGATGGTTTTTACTTTTTAATAGATATTATCAATGTAATATTTATTCCAGTTCAAATAGAGACAGTCAATCAATATATTATTATTTATTATACACACTATACAGTTTATATCTTTTTTTAAGTATTCATATTATACGATACACCAATTTGTTAATACTATCGCCAGCTATAAACATATTTATCTATCGACCTAATCAATGCATTGCTCTGTCCGATACTGTTTGAGATAATATAATAATATGATTATATATAAAGGTATATGTAATATAATAATATGAGGTAGCACCATGATGATACTATAAGATACTTTTATATTATGTACATTGTACAATCTACATTTATTTTTATCATATTATTTTAAAATTAATTAATCAAAGTGTTCATAACTGTATGTTTTTATTTTGTTTATTTTAAGTATCCAAAGTTGTGCTACATGAAATAAATATTATTCGCATTCGTTGCGGCATTCGTTTGGGCGAATAACCCAACATTTACCTGAGTGGCTAAGTAGAGTATATAATATCATCTGGGTGAGATATTAAGCACATATAATTTGGGTAAATTTATATTTATATTTATCGTATAAATAGGTACCTACATATAGAATTTCTCGAGTTTATAGGGATGGATTCGAAGGGGAGCTAGGGCCTAGGGCGGAGCCACCCCCCCCCCCCAATCAGTATTTCTAAACAATTGTATACTCTTAAAAACAAAATTACAAGAAAAAATCATATTATAATATCGACATTTTCTGAAAATTATGACTTTCTCCCTAGACAGCTATATGTCTCTAGAGCCACCACTGTTGGTTTAGTATGCAATTGTATACTCTTATTAAACAGAAATTACAACTTTTATAACATTGACTACCTACATAGATCGTGTATAGGTGATAATAATTTTAAAGTACTCAAAGGTAGTCTAGTAGTCAGGTGCATAGCAGTTAGGTTGTAATTAACACACTGATTCGAGACATTTATTGAAACCAGTGGCGTATTTAGGGGGGTGACCCCCTAGGCCAGGGCCCATAGTGAAATTGCAGGTTCAATCAAACCATTGCATGTATATTTGCACTGTTTACAGTTTTTCACCATGATTAAGTTAGCCGGTTGATTAAAATCGTTTTTAAGGAATCAACAAGGAAATGTTATATTGTCAGTACTTGCTTTGATGACTTATTGACTTTGATGTTAAATTCATAGTAAGATAACATAAAAATATATAAATTACACTGTCATTATTTTTAAAAAAAGAACCAAAAAATTAATTTTACATAGGAATTATAAAATTAAATTGCGCAATTTATATTTGTACTGTATATATTTAAATGTCATAATTATAACCACCCTAAAAAATGTATAATTATGGCCATGTTAGTCGTGCTATGCTTGTCTAAGTGATGACTGATAAATCGGCCCATAGTGAATATAATTCGTATATACGCCACTGATTGAAACGTATAAAGTAAAATTCTCAAATACTGTATAAAGAAACGTTGTAACAATGTAACGGTCATATTAGTTATTATAGTAAATACTAAATTTCATAGTTATCTTTCAACAGCATTGTTAATTTAACTTTTGTTTTAACACATATTTTTATAATATAATACATTAATACCTACTTACGTGTAAATTAATAACGGATATTTATTGCCCGATGAAGTATCAACTGTCGGTGGAATTAACAATTTGACACGAGCTTCACAGCCATCAGTAAGTGGAACGTTAAAAAATGTCACACGAGGTAAAGCGACATTTTTTAATTCTGTAGTCAGTTTTTTATTTGTTTCCCAAGCAGTAATATGATCTCCATTCTTGAATTACAAAAATACATATTTTTATATTGGTAGAATGGTAAATAAATATTAAAGATAAAAACTATTGACTAAACTGCAAATATATTATGTATATTAAGTATATTATAAAGTGGCCTAATATTATTTTAGTTATTTGGATAATATATAAGTTAATACTTAATTTTACATTGTCAAATTTATTTTCATTATTTTTTAAGCATAAACTCATGGTTACATTTTGTTTTGGTTATTTATTTAATTTATATTTTTTTATTAATTTATTACTTTTCTATTTAATTAAAATAATGATTCTTTTATGATAATTTATAATAATTATTATAGATACCTAAACTGAATTAAATAAAATAATGTAATTTTTCGGTTAAAATTAAAACATTAAAATCTATTTGAACATCACAATATATATTACGATATCATGGCTTAATGTTAATCGATAAACATATTATTTTATTTTATTCCCAAGATATATTTGTTATATTTTAAATAAAACTCGCGCACGTCATGTACCTATTTAATATATTTTATACTAATCAGCATAATATGTAGGTACCTATCTGAAAGTCAATTATTGTGGTAAACGAGAGTAAATTACTGAACTATAACATTTAACTATAATTATTGTAAAAAAACTATTTCTTAGTCCACAAACTATATATGTGTATTATATCTACACTATATTATGATTAAGACAGAATTAGCTAATAATCATACAAGTGCATACAGTTTTCATTATGTTCACGTAAGGTATGTTTGGCCCCGTACATATGTGTGCGTAATAAGTATTTTTTTCACTGAGCAATGCTTTGCTGAAAGTGCATCCCGTGTTACAGGTTAAACATTCTGGTTTGGTCGGCTTTTGATTCAAATCTATAAGCACTCTGTACACGTGTTGTACTTCGGAACTGTGCTCTATGTTGGATAAATAATATCTGGAAAAATTATCACAGCAGATAATATTATTATACGACAAATGGTTTGTCCAAAAAAATTTAAGGATAAATTTAAAAAAGAAAAACGATTATTATCAATTTATACCAATATAACCTAGGTAAAAATAATTATTAGGTATATCGTTTAATAAAATGTAATAATATATGATTTTAATAATCATCGTTGGCTTCAAACTTCGATGGTTGCAAAGTTATATGAGATAGGTATAATATGTTAAGATAATATAATATATCTTAACATATTATAAAACAAAGTCTCTTTTTCTCGCTGTATGCTTAGATCTTAAAACTACGCAACAGATTTGGGTTCGGTTTTTTTTTAATTGATAGAGTGATTCAAAAGGAAGGATTATATATATTATTTAACAAGCACCCAAAGGAGGTGCTCAGACAGGAATTTTGAGATGTACGATAGACATTTTTGTTCATTAATGGTTGGTATAGAAACAAACAAATAAAAAATATTCAAGTTAAAAAAAAATAAATCTTAATCTTAATAATGTCCCGCGGCTGTCTGTCTGTATGCTTAGATCTTTAAAGCTACGCAATGGATTTTTATGCGGTAGTTTTTAATTGATAAAGTGATTCAAGAGAAAGGTTTATATGTATATAACATGCAAAATATAGTAGAAAAACACTGCCCCTTTTTTTATGTACGAGTATATCTCGAAAAGTACTCTACTTATTTTTAATACGGTCTTCACTAATAAATCGGTCGAGCCACGGGGAAGGTTTTAATGTATAATAATTTTCTTTGGTGAAATTAATTGGGTGGCCGAAAATAATGACAATCCATGTCTATATATATAAAAATAAATGTTTGTCTGTATGTCATTAAACTTCTCCTAAGCCACTGGACATTTTTTGTGTGTTTTTGAGTGAGTCCCTGAATGATTTAGATTCACAATTAGACCCAGTTGGTTCATCCCGGAGAGATGCTCAAACAGGTATTTTGATATTTACGATATAAATTTTTGTTTATAAATGGTTGCTATTGGTTATAAGAGAAATATAGGAAATTTAAAATTGGAGGGTGTATAGAGCTTGATTTTTCAACTCATATAGCCTTTAGAATGTATACAGGTAAAGAGTAGCTCACATATAATTTTTTTTAGCATACGAAAAAATAAATTTTTTTGTTAATCTAAATGGTTGCAATTCGTTACATATTATATTAATATTAGAATTAGAAGAAATATGGTATATACATTTTGTAGAAATATATTTATTAAAATACAAATCTTTGGCCTGGACAACGTCGGGCGGGACAGCTATAATTTATTTATAACATTATGAATCACGATAACGCATAAAAAAGGAAAAATGTTCTTTTATTATAATGAAATTTTCTTTTTTGTGTTTTTGTGTTATTATTTTTCTGGTAAAAGGAGTGTTTCAATTGTTTCAAAAGTTCCAAGTAACTTTTATTCGCCAATTTATTGGAAAGTGTAGGTGGGTGGTACCTATCTGATTGCTATTGGCAAATTGGAGCCTGTGATTTTCTTATTGGTTTCTTTGAACGTAAAAAAACTACTGAGAAATTCGGAAAAAAACAAATATATTTTATTTATCAAGCATTTTTGTTATTTGTCTACCTACAATAATTGTAAAAAAAAAAATAATGATCCTAAATCTTGACATTTTTTCTGAATAGTTATATGTAAAATATAAGCATTTCTATTCTATCATATATTAAATAAATGAAATATATTATGTTATATACTCCTAAAAACGGTATTATGTCAGCGGGATACTCAAATAGTAATATAGACTTGTTTAACCCCACATTACAATACTATAACATGTAGGTATATTAAACATTATCTATTTAAAATTATTATTTCAACTTACTATTATTAACTTTTAACTAATTTAAATAGCATGTTATACCTAGATGTATTAACTATTAAATGTAGTGTATTTTTTATATTTTATTTTTTACTCTATATTTTCTGTATACTGTATAGTTATATATTTGTGTGCTTATATAGACACCTACTTTTAACTTAACTGCTACGTATACATATTGTCCAACTATTTTTATTTTTTTATAATTTCCATCAATAAAAAAAATATTATTATTATATAGTACCTATGTATTTATAATTAGGGCTTACATATAATTTAATTCAAAGTCCCATTTTATGAGTTTGTCGACTTCAAATTTACCAGTGGTTATTGGCATTATTTTGCCACTTGAGATCACGCAAACATGTCTGTACATATCACCGTCGTCTTGCTCTGTTGGGTATATTAACGCAATCTGGTATTGGGGATTAATCACGAGTGACTGTTGAAAATTGAGCCAACCGTTTTTTTGTCGAAATTCCATCATCTGTCAAATACAATTTTGTAATTATATGTTATACGCATTACATTTTAAAACGATGCATTATTTTCGCTCACTTCCATAACTTCAGCCTTATTATTAGAAATATGGTAATGTACGAGATGAGATTCATTTGAATTCTGTTCATCCACATTGCAAACAAATGTTCATCGTCTGACCACCCAACTGAATATAATATTGTCTCATTACTAAAAAAAAACATTAATTTAATTCTTTTTAATTGCTTAAAATTAAGTTTCTAAGTTT
>NC_042493.1:65275384-65281236 GCF_005508785.2 Acyrthosiphon pisum | reverse complement strand
TAGCAGTTGCAAAATAAAAGGAATACATTGTCACAATTTTTATTTATAAGCATTTAAAGTTCAAATTTTGACAACATATTATGTAAAAATCACGAAAATTCGTAAATTATTTTATGCTAGAAATTCATAAAAAATTTTCCTTTTATATCTAAGATTTCAAAATTTAATACAAGGCTCATAATATATTTTTACAATAGCAATTGAAAAATAAAAGAAATATATAGTCACGATTTTTTTTTTATAAGCATTTAAAGTTCAAATTTTGACTAAATACGTAAAAATTACGGCAATGTTCAAATTATCTTAGACAGAAATTCATAAAAGTTTTTCTTTTTAATTCTAAGATTTGGAAATTTAATACAAGGCTCCTAACATATTTTTACAATAGCAGTTGCAAAATAAAAGGAATACATTGTCACAATTTTTATTTATAAGCATTTAAAGTTCAAATTTATACGAAATATGTCAAAATTGCGAAAATTTGCAAGTAATTTAGTGGTTGAAAAATCGTAAAAATTTTTTCTTTTATAACTAAGTTTTTAAAATTTGGTACAAGGTTCTCCATAAGTTTTTCTTTAAAAATAATATATCCTAGACTGACAAATCATCTCCGTTCAGAATCGTTTTTCGTATACAATGATATAATATCATTGGATTCAAATTTAATTCCATCCATTACAGTAACCCACTTGTAACCTACTGTACAGCAGAGCGACATCCACGACTTACCCGCCTTTTTTTACTCTATATTCTCTGTATACTGTATAGTTATATATTTGTGTGCTTATATACACCTACTTTTAACTTAACTGCTACGTATACATATTGTCCAACTATTTTTATTTTTTTATAATTTCCATCAATAAAAAAAATATTATTATTATATAGTACCTATGTATTTATAATTAGGGCTTACATATAATTTAATTCAAAGTCCCATTTTATGAGTTTGTCGACTTCAAATTTACCAGTGGTTATTGGCATTATTTTGCCACTTGAGATCACGCAAACATGTCTGTACATATCACCGTCGTCTTGCTCTGTTGGGTATATTAACGCAATCTGGTATTGGGGATTAATCACGAGTGACTGTTGAAAATTGAGCCAACCGTTTTTTTGTCGAAATTCCATCATCTGTCAAATACAATTTTGTAATTATATGTTATACGCATTACATTTTAAAACGATGCATTATTTTCGCTCACTTCCATAACTTCAGCCTTATTATTAGAAATATGGTAATGTACGAGATGAGATTCATTTTGAATTCTGTTCATCCACATTGCAAACAAATGTTCATCGTCTGACCACCCAACTGAATATAATATTGTCTCATTACTAAAAAAAAAACATTAATTTAATTCTTTTTAATTGCTTAAAATTAGTTTCTAAGTTTTTAATATTTACAGGGTGTTACCACTGGGTATCTTCCCTAATCTTATTATTCACATCACTCTTACTTGTCACCTATCAAACCTACTTATATACTAAGAAATGTATAGATTGTAGATTACTTCAAATAAATAAAAAAAAAGTTTTAATATCTATATTGTATTCTATTATAATTTAAGTACATTATAACTTATAAATACAATAATTTTAAATTTATAATAATAAAAAATACACAATACTATTGAATATCCATGTGTTGCCTGTACTTACGTGTATTGTTTTACTGGTTTTATTGATATAGGTATGGGTTCGTCGTTTGTTATATTTAGAATTTGGACGAACAATTCAACAATTGGATTTGGATCATCAGCCTATAATGTTGAATAATTGATTATTTAAATTAATTAGTAATTACATTGATTTTGGACGTATACAGTGTACTATTTTGATATTATACTTTTGGATAACGATAACTAAACATTCTGCTATATTGGTCGTACATAGTATCTGGTATGCCATATGTTGGTAAATAAACCGTTGGTACCAATTTTTCATTAAATGTCGCGTAGGCTAAATATTTTCCCTGATTAGAAAACCACATTGCAGAATTTGATCCAAAGATTTCTTCTAAAACGTTTAAAAAATAATCACTATACTTTTACATTATAAAGGCGTGATATAGTACCTATTGTTAAAATAATTTTAAAAAATGTTGTTGTAAATAAAATATATGTACTTTATATTTATATATACAGTAGAACTTCCAATTTGATTAACCGTCAAAGTGATTAACCGTCACTCGATTAACCGTCACTCTCTGTTATCTGTCATCGGTCACCGCCGAAAAAAAAAATTATTATCTTCAAAATAATCAAAAAAACAAACTAAAATGACAGATTTTTTTTTATAATATGTGTGGTATGTATGTTTATAATTTGTTACAATGTAAGTATTTTTTTTTTTAAAGTACACACGTAAAATATGATAAATATATAATATAAATATAAATATACCTATAATAAATGTGTGTATGTATATGTATTTACACGTTTTTTTTTGCAAAATTTCCGTTAACCGTCTATTCGATTAACCGTCAAAGCCCCGGTCCCGACAGTGATGGTTAATCGAAGTTCTACTGTATATATATTTTAATTTCAATATTTCTATATTATTTAGTATTATAATTATTAATAATAGGTATGCTAAAATATTATTGATTAAAACGTCTTATCGGCGATAGCCAGTGCTCGAAGGGGGGGGGATACGGTGGGATAGCATCCTTCAACTTTTTTGTTAGATGAAGAATAAAAGAATGTTATGATGACATCAGAAAATCTAAATTGTAAGGCATCCCTCCACTTATCTTGAGCCATTTCGACCACCGGCGATAGCTGCTGGGGTGAAGTGACTATATCGATTTTGTTTCTCTTACACGAGTTGACTAATGTGTTACACGCACTTTATTATATGAGTTTATCATTGAGATCAGATAGGATCCAACTATATAAATTATAGCCCATCATATATTTTAGGTCAAACGGTAGTTAAAGGTACATTATTTATATTGTGAAAATCACACGTATCAAGTATGAGATAGGTACCTATAGAAATTAGAAATGTTCGTATTTGTTTAAGAAAAATACAAAGACAATGTTGTTGTTTCACGAATGTAGATCATTTTTGCAGGTGAGAAATATTGAATTTAGATATAACTAGTTATAAATAAATATACTTTCCTGTGTACACCCAATCAGGGATACCGTTATACAAATCTTCAGACCCATGGAAAGTTATTTGTTTAACATGGTTTGGTTTTGCGACTGTGGGAATAAAATATATATTGTAGTTGTCAACAATGGCGAGACTTGAATCAGTAGGAGACCATTTGGCGATCATTATTTCTCTTGGATTATGTTTTGTGTCTCTGAGTGTTACTTGTTTCCTGATAAAATAAAATAAAATTATTAGGCAATATCTATATATTAAGTATAGTAGGTCTATTAATACAATTTTAATTTTGATACCCTATTGTAAAAATAAAGTAAAGCTAAGGGCGGTTTAATGGTGAATCTGGAGAATGGGCCGGATTAATCTCTTACTACCCCTGAAACTTGAGTCTGCGCATGCCTATATGCTTTGTAGTGCATCCATCCTTCACTAATACGATTTAATTTATTCGGTATTTTGCGTTGCCAGCTAATTGTTAGCAATTTTATTACAGATCAAACAAATTGTTTTATTCCTTTCATATAGGCAAATATCAAAATAATTTGGTTATTAAAATATAATACAAATTACTAATATTAATTATACTATTATTCGAAACCGTACTCCACTCATTACATTATTCGTAGCCTATATCTATGTGCTACGGCGTGCGATGTCCATTTTAAATTCTGAGTGGAGCGATGAATGTTTTAATTTTAGAATGATATACATATGTTCTTTTTTAAGTTTTAATTTTAATTTGTGTCTATGATAGTATGATGTACAGTGTACACGATAAGTAGGAGAAATAATCCTTCGATTTATAACTTTAAAAACTTTTCAGGTGGAAAAATGAATCTAGTTAGTGCATACAAGAGGTCAAAATTCCCAAAAGTTTTCATAAGCAACGTGTATAATAAAAATAAACTAAGAAATTGATTATTTGACAAAATCGATTTTGATTTTTGCCGTAACTTCCATAAATAATAACCGAATGTTTATAATATCATTTTTTATACATCATAAAATTTTTTAAATATTTTGATTCTCGATGAGCTATGGATAGGCATAGGAAAATTTTGATTTTTATTATATTTTTTTAGGTTATTGTTGAGACAACGATTTAAAATGTAAACAAGTTTACTCATAAGGGGAAATTTAAAAAAAGTTGAGCGTAAATCCACGATAATATTTATGAGTGTCTGAAATTAGAATTTGAAAATCATGAAAATTTGTAAATTATTTTGTGTTGAAAAATCTTAAAAACATGTCTTTTTATATCTAAGGTTAAAAAATTAAATACAAGATTCGTCATAAATGTTTATACCTTTTTCAATTTTTTTAGCATTTTTCTACAAAGATATAGTTATTTTATGCTGTGTAAGAAAGCTTTAAAATGTAATACAACTATACCCGATTCCTCATAAAATGTTATACTAGAAAATATTAAATATACATATCACGATTTCTTTTATAATAATTTATGGTTTAAATGTTGACACAATTCATCAACATTTTAAAAATTTGCAAATTACATTATAGTTCAACATTTATATAAAATGTTAAATTTATATACCTATGGATTGAAAATTCAAATCAAGATTTCTCATAGGTATTTCTAATTTCATACTGTAACCTAAAAATCTAATAATACTTCTTTTTCTTTTTTTTAATATAGATTGTCCAAGATTAAATATGGATGAAATTAGATAGAAGAATAATGAATAACAATTTTAGTTATTTTGTTGTAATTTAAAAATATTATTCGTGGCCCCCATGGGTACTTGAAACTTAATAATAATATAACATTTTCAAAGGCAATTTTTTTGGAAATAATTAATTCAAGTTATTAATGTTTAATAGTAAAATAAATTACTTTAATAGCAATAATATCATAACATATACCTAGTAATATAGGCTGATAGACTATCTTCGTTCAGCAGTTATACTGTTTGGGAAGTTGTTCGGCAAATTATACTATACATGAATTAACTATTAATTCTAGGTATTAATCGTATTATTACTTATTAGTTATTAGTATTTGGTATTTTGGTCAAGACTATCAATATACGTTATTCAGTTTTATTCTGACCATGTCTAAATGTTATATTGCTATTGGCTATTTTTGGATTTATTTTATATAGATACTAATAAAATAATAAATTATATATATACATTAGGAATAAGAAATAATTTTATATTAGCCACAATTGGGTGATTTAGTTTGATCACAATCAATTAATGATTTTATCGGATTATATTTTCAAGAAAATAGATAAGTATTGAATTTACCTATGGTTGATTTTACAATTTTTCCTGTTAATTTAATATTATTATTAAACAGCTAACTACAGAATCGAACTCACCACATGCAATACATACAAAATAATATATTACATAAAGATTATAAAATACAAAATTATTCTGGTTTCGGATTAACCAGAATGTTTTATTTGGGTTTTGGTTAATTTGAGTTTTTTGAAAACGGGATTATTCGGGTTATATAGGTTTTGGATGTTTGATTTTTTAAGAATTTTTAGGGGTTTTGGTTAATTCGGGTGCAAGGCCCTGAAGCTACGCTATAGGTGCTAAAGTATTATGTTGTTCAATTTGCCCTTTTATATCTACGTGGTTAAGGTGGGTTTCCACTAGATACGTGTACGTGTACGTGCATAAAAATACTTTACTGTTAATTGGTTGGTATACACGGTAAGCTTTTGGTATACCAGGGTGTTATACGTTCTTACCATAGG
>NC_042493.1:65273220-65274950 GCF_005508785.2 Acyrthosiphon pisum | reverse complement strand
ATCCACCTTTATTGTGCTATACGCCTATAATAATACGGCCTACACTGGTATTAATAACCATCAAATCTTAGCCTAAAATTTGTATTATGTTTCGAGTTTTTTTTAATTTTCAAAAATATCTGAAACGTATGAACACAGATGATAAAGTTACAATGTTTGCAGTGCGCTTGTGTGTATATTTAATACAATGATTATAAAATAATATATTATCATGAACATCAGACGTCAGAGAACTACGTCCTACATAAAGGAAATTTGGCTCTGAGTAACATTCCGTAAAAAATCTAACAATATTTTATTTTAATGCTATTTAGTGGCATTAGTGATAGAATATAAAATGCATTAATATATTTCAAGACTGAAGTAATAAAATATTATAATCAAGTCAGGTAATTGTTATTAATGATGACCTGTATAAAACTATATGTAAACTATATCTATGAATTACCTATACTTAATCATTAAATTATGTCATAAACTAATAAATAATATTATTTCATAATATTCGTATTTTCCCCGAAAGCCTGCGACGCAGACTTATAAGGCAATGGTGTAGAGATCTGCTTTTTTAGTAGACGAGCAAAATAAGTGATGGATGTTGCTAACAGGTAACACCTTTCAAATTTTCAAATTTGTCATTTTTATTACTGTCATTTTATAGGGTGGTACCACTGGGTATCCCCAATCTCATAATTTCATGTTAACCTTTTTTTATCTGTCATTTATCAAACCTACTCAATGTGTAAAAAAATGTATAGATTGTAGATATATTTCAATACAATAAAAAAAATATATATATTCGTATAATGTCTATTATCTAATTAAAGTTACTACTTTAAGCCTATCCCCGAATTTACAGATATAATTAAAATGTGTGTTCAAATTTGCTATTGATTATATTTTATGTCAATCAACAGTATTAATGAGAAAAAAGTACTCGATATATATTTTTTAATATCATATATTTTCTTATTTTCATCAATTTTTTTTTAAATTCTGAAGCAGAATATTGTTCAGACTATTTTAATCTAAAAAAATCAAACTTTGGACAATTAGTTTATTAGTTTCAGTATTTAAAGTTTAGTTAACAAGAGTGGAACATTTTGCGTGGTACTCCAATAACACTCCACTCTGCTGAATAAAGCTTTAAATATTTATAATCCATAAACTACTTGTTAATAATTATATGATTTTTTTTTTATCAAGTTACTCCAAAAAGCATTCTGTAATAAGTATATATACATACAGACATATTTTTCATTCCGTAATTTAAAAAATGACTATATTCTAGTAGATTTATAGTAGGTATACTAGATGAACCCGCGCACTTCGTCGCCCGTAAGAAATGACAAATCTTAAAAAATTGTGATTGTTCAACTCTTTTTGGGTGTAACTCGTTGCAGTAGGTGCAACTCATACACCCTGGTAGGCAATCCAACTATATTGGATCACGGACAATGTACGACAGCATATCAAGTATGCAGTGCCGCATTTAGACATTTTACGCCCCGGTGCAAAAAAAAATTGGCGCCCCCTAAGCTCCGGTGAAAAAAATTGCTTCCCCCTAAGGGGCCTATACCCACGGAAAATATGGGAGCTAAATCCTCATTAACCTTTTAGATTTTGAGCACAGAAAAGAATATTTGTTTTAAAATGTGTGCATTTTTTAAAAATATTGTTTAGTAATTGCTTGATTCTCTCTCCGCAAAGATACATTTGAATTTATGTCA
>NC_042493.1:65270397-65271735 GCF_005508785.2 Acyrthosiphon pisum | reverse complement strand
AAAATAATACAAAAATGTATATAATACTATAATATATTAGTAAACATGTTAACTAGTTAAATTACTTAGACTTACCCAGATTTAATGTTGATAACGTCATAGATTGCTGTTGATAAATAACTATAAGTCTTCATCATGAAAAAAAAAAACATTTCAGATAAAATAAAACTTGGAGAGTGAATGTATGAAACTATGTATATTATTTATTCAGTACGCTTAAACAAAAATACAAAAAAAGCAGAAAATGTTATACTACAAAATAGTCAGATACCAAAGTTAAGTGGACCACTGAGGCTAGTTTTTTACATTTCAAAGGAATGAAAAGTTATTTCATTCTAAAAATGATTATATATTGGAGTTTATTTTAGTCAAATGTTCAAGGTTTTATTTTAAATAGATGCTTCCATAGCTGTTTCTTCACCATTTTATATTCTGAGTGGAACGATGAATGTATTGATTTTACAATGATGTGTGTCTTTTTTTTTTTATTTATTTTTTTTGTGTCTGTGTACACGATAAGTAGTCGAAATAATGCTACGATTTTCAACTTCAGTATCTTGTTCGATCAGAAAGTGAATATCGTTGGGAGGTCAAAATTTAAATTTCCCAGTAGTTTTCAAAAGCGCCGGGAAAACAATAGAAAAATTAAGGAAAAACGGGAATTTTTACGCAAAATCGATTTTTCACAAAATTGAATTTTGTTTTTGGTGTAACTTTAAAAAAAATGACCGTAGATACATGAAATTTTGACTGAATGTTTATCTTAGCATTTTCTATACACCATAACATTTTCAAAATATTTTGATTTATTTTGAGCTCTTTACGGACATTTTCATTTTCTATTTTTTTTTAGTTTTTTTTCTAAAAATATCAATAAAATTTTATTTGTTGGATAAAAAAGCTTGAAAATTTAATAGAAGGCTCCTAGTATATTGTTTCAAAGGCAGATGAAAAATATTAAAAATCGTTAGTCACAGTTTTTTTTTATAAGCATTTAAAGTTAAAAAAATGACAAAATATGGAAAAATCACGAAAATTTGCAAATTATTTGGAGTTAGAAATTCATAAAAATTATTCTTTTTAAATCTAAGATATGAAAATGTAATACAAGATTCCTTATAAGATTATCTACCTTTATCAAACAAAAAATATCTATAAGAAAGTCAAATTAAATTTTTATGATCGTTTGAAATTCAAATTTTTACAACATTGGATATTCACTTGATTTCTCATGTAGCGATTTCCTTATTTTGTTGTAATTCAAAAACGAATAACTGCAGATACATGAAAATTTTACTGAATGTTTATATTAGCATTTCCTATACACCATACAATTTT
>NC_042493.1:65222071-65269747 GCF_005508785.2 Acyrthosiphon pisum | reverse complement strand
TTATTTTTATAGTCATTTTAAGTACAAATTTGGACTGAAATTACATATTAAAAACCTAGGATAACTATTTTAGTTATTTTGTTGTGATTGTATAATATTATTCGTGGGTACTTGAAACTTCTAAAGTATACTATTATATATCTATGATAGTATCACGGTTTGTTGTTGATGTATAACGCGTTACCTAATGAATATTATGATATGATTAATTTGGAATTTATTATTGATACCTATTATAGGTCAATTTTTTTTAAATACTATAGACTATAATATAATATTATGTCTTATACCTAGACTGACATACCGTTTCCGCTCAGAATCGTTTTTCTTATACAATGATATTATATCATTGAATTCAAATTTAATACGTCCCATTATATAGTGACCCACTTGTAACCTACTGTACAGCAGAGCGAAATCCACTTACCCACTTTTTTATTTTTACATCTCAGTTTTTTTTTAAATAAATTAGAAAATGTGAAAATAACCACTCTGAATTTAAAAAATAGATCGATATATATCAAATGTTGGAAACTAGAATTTTTATTTTTTTTAAAGTGTAGGTTTGCAGTCCTTACCCAGTGAATCTTTTTTTAAGAATTTAAGATTAAATTATTTCAAAAATTTCAATATAATTATAAAATTATACAAAATAATTAGAAGACAATTTAATTTTTAGATGATTGTTATTTGAATATAATAAGCAATAACTTTTTTTTTTTATTAAGGTTAACGCTTTTTTAACAATTTAAATTTTTTATTCATAAGCAGAATATTATTATGAACATTTTAAATTGTATAATCTAGTTTTGAATTAGTACCTATAGTTGATAAGTAATCTATACATATTTGAATCTTAATGAGCAGGATCGAGTGGCACAGCAACACAGGGAAACCCTGCAAAATGTTGCACTACTCATCTAAACTTCAAATAACTACCTACTAATTGACTAACAGTTTAAAATTTGATATATATGTATAACATTTATCAGAAAAATGTTCTTCTTTATTCATTCTAAATACACGTTGTTATTCAAAAAGCAAAAACTTCAAATATAATAAATGATATAAAATATTAAAAATAAGCTGGTAAGTGGGTATCGGCCGAACAATAGGTTACAACTTACAAGTAAGTAATAGGTATATCATTGCATATGAAAAAAAATTCTGAGTGGAGACGGGTTGTAATCCTAGGCTATTTTATAGTATATTTATATTGTTATTATTAATATGGTTAAGATGAATTATTATTATTTGTTTATTATCATATTTGTAAATAAAAATAAACTTTAGAAGTTTGAAGTACCCACGAATAATATTTTTAAATTACAACACGAAACTAAAATATTATTTATATATTTTGGTTACAGAATAAACTACTCAAAAGGAACCTTGTTTTTAATGTTCAATCCTTAACTATAAAACTTAAACATTTTTAAGATTTTGTCAAAAACTGATTTTGCGTAAAAATTCTCATTTTTCATTATTTTTTTTTTTGTTTTTCTTGTTTGTTTTTGAAAACTTCTGGGAATTTTGACCTGTCAAATTTACCAACTATATTTACTTTCCCATCAAACAAGACACTGAAGTTTAAAATCGAAGTATTATCTTGACTACTTATCGTACCTTTAGTGACTTAAAAAAATTGTTATGTATCACACGTAGTTTATATATTTTAATCGATAGATGGACTATGTTAAAATGTTTGATATTTGAATGCCTTAAAAGGGTTTTCTATTGAAAACGTTTTCGACTAATAGCCATATTATATAAATTGGAATAAAAAATATGCTCATAATATGATAAAAAAAAGAAATTACCTTATTGAGATTATAAGCTATTAATATATACTTTTTGTCCGCTGAAAGTTCATATTTATGACAGTATTTCATATGCTAAAATATTACAATTTAAATAAATACGTAATTTGACATTTATATAATCATTCAGTTATAAGTTGTCAATTGGATAGGTAGGTACTAGTATTTATTTACCTGCATTGAATTGAATGCTAAAATTGATTTGATAGATTTATTAACATCCAATAAAATAATATTTCCATTATCATCTTGTGTCAATATATCTTCATCTAATATTTGGTAAAAAAAAAAAATAAAATAAAATAAAATAACCAAAATAATTTTCTAGATAGGTACATAATGATCTTTTCAGAAATATAAACAAGAAAAATGCTGATATAAACATACCAAATAGGGTTTGAAAACCACAGGTTGTAATTGTAATTGTTTTCAATAAGTGAATTTAAGAAACCAATGAATTTATTGATTTTACAATGATACCTATATGTTTTATTGTGTGTGTGCGTGTGTGTGTGTGTGTGTGTGTGTGTGTGTGTGTGTGTGTGTGTGTGTCACTAAAAATGCTTAGATTTTCTGTAACGGATGAGTTAAATTTGAATCAAATAACATAAAATCATCGTATACAAAAAACTATTCTGGGCGAAGACTGTTTGTCAGTATATAATATTAGATACTAAGTATATTTTGTATTATTATTCCGGTTAAAGTAATTTATTTAACTTTTAAGATTTAGTACAATTATAGTAGGCACTAGTAGGTACAACAGATTAAATTAATTTTAGCCAAAAAATTGCATTTGAAAATGTTATTCTGTTCATATAAAAAATTATAATATGCTTTAACTTTTGAACGTTTTAGCATGTGTAATGGTGTATAACATGATAAAATAAACATTTGGAGAAAATTTCCGGTACCTATGGTTAAAAGTTTTTAAATTACAACAAAAAAGAAAATCGTTCTATGAGAATTTGTTCATTTACAGGATTGTACACCATTGTACACCATTGTCTAATTTCAAACAGTCATAAAAATGTAATTAACCTTCAGGTAAACATTTTTTTTTGTTAAATCAGGAAAAATTATGGAGAATCTTGTATTCCAAATTCACATTTTCAAACGAACCGTAAAATACTGTTTTGAAACTCAGTATTTGACTTATTTTATTTTCAAATGATTTAGTTAAATTAGTGTTTTTAACTATAGGCTATAAGTAATGATAAAACCTCTTATGTTTACCTTTGTAGGCAGATAGTCATTCGTTAGACATAGAAAAAGGACAAACATTGAAACAACTTTCCTTGATAAAAGTACAGAGACCTTTTTACATATATACACTTAAAAGCTTCTTACTCATTAATTATAATATTTTAAAATTTAAAACTTAAAATGACAAATTATACATTTGTTATAATAGGATGGATTATATTTAATTATAATAATGATAATTCATGCATTTTTATATACCTGAAACCCAAGTCGCTTTGAAATCAAGTATGTCATCGGTCAATAATGTTTCAAATTTAAGTGGTCTTGATTTTATAATTTGGTGTTTAGAATATTTAGGCTCATCAATAGTGAAATAAACTATAATAGTTATTAACGAAACGATGAAACAGAATGATAACCACACCGTAATAAATCCATTTCTAATTTTCCACAAAAAGTACTCCTGAAAATATGAACGAAATTATAATTAAAAAACCAAAAAAATTTTAATGAATATTTATAATTCACATTTTCTACTAAATATTCTAAAATAAGATCGGAAAGTCAATCAAGAGATTTTAAATAAATATATTGACTTACTTTGTCAGTAGTTTTCCAATAATTTACATATTAAGAAATTATTGAACTCCCGTCTCATTAAAAAAAATTGATCACGTGACTGATCAATGTACATTAAAATTATATTGACCTATGAATGCTGACAAGTATGGCAATATTAACTACTTATATATAGTATATTATTTTTAAAACCTAAATATGAGAAAATAGTTTAATAATATTGATATAAAATTCTCGTTATGTTTGTTTGAAAAAGATTAATCTTTTAAAATTTTTTTTATGCCTAGTTATATAGATTATTTAATATTTTCAAGCGTGGGTACCCGCCGTGACTGAATGAAGACAAACTATAATGCGTACATTATTGTAATTTGTATTGTTGTGGAAGCTCAACATATTTCCTAAATAAAATCATATTTTTCAATATATAGTATATAGTTAGTAGGTGTATTAAAATAATTATTATAATATTATCTGTACCTACAGTTAATTTTATATTTTCAATTCGTCTTTCTAAACTCATTATTATACTCAATAAATCTATAATTATTAGTTGACGTTATATTCGTTTTTATCAATAAATTAATTTAAAATTATTAAGTAAACGTCAATAACCTATCATTAATAATAAAATATTAATTCACTTACCATTATCAAATGATTTGTGTGACGAATTGTTTACACCAATAAAATTGTACAATGGCCAAATACAAAAATATGAACACGTATAAAATAGGTACGTTTGTAAGCATTAATGTGTTAAGTATGACTGCTTAGTATTCACTTAATGACAATTCAACATACGTATGAAAGCATATGGTATTTAAACAGATGTTTCGACTTTCAGCATTATGCTGTTTGATAAATATTTAAATGTTCGTTTTATTTCAATTTGTATTTATATTGTACGTTCAAGGAACCTTGTATAGCCTAGTAATTACCTACTCATAGTTTTTTGATAGCTGATTGGTGAAGCAAAGTAGTTAGTTTCTTTGATTTGTTTTTGAAATTATACTTTATTGTTCCTTAAAAATGTAGAGTGAATTAAAAGTAATCATACCAATTATTTAAATAGGTACTAATGACTAATGAGTAGGGCCTGAATTATATCAGGTACCTATGCATTTGCATATTTTTCTTTATCAGTTGAAAAAGTAGGAAGTTAAGGCATACATTAGAATCCTAGCTTAATGAGTTGGTGTGAAAAATTGGATTTTCCATATTTGAACATTTTTAAATATTATGCATATTTTATTATTTCTTTTCAATACAATGAGTATTAAATTGAAAAAAAAATAGTTTTATATAATCCAATGAATAGTACTTAACTGAGGATATATTCACATTTCGATTATTTTAGATTCTTAGCGCGTAGTGATGAATGCATTAATTAAATGTAATGATATGTGTGTCTATCACATTTTAGTCATAAGTAAAATAACAATTTTTTTCTAATTTAGTTTAGTTTTCATTGTAGGTAGGTATTCAAATAGTTTAAGAAATTGAAGTAGACTTGAGACATTCCACACTTACTTAAATTATAATTTTCTATAATGAATGAAATTTAAAAAAAAAAAATGATTAATTTTAAGTTAGTTATAAGTACCTATTATTTTGGAATTTTTTTCCAAGGTTGATAATATTTTTAATACAAAATCAAGCATAGTTTATTCTTTTAGCAAGTACCTAGAATTTTATAAACATATTAATAAGTATTAATAATTCATAGTCACGATTTTTTTTAAGTGGTTGAAGTTAAGAATTCGACCAATTTGTTTTAGGACCGATGACAGATCTAGGGGGGAAGTGGGTATCCTTGACCTATTTAGAAATTGATTTATCATTTTCTTTTTATCTATTCTTCAATGGTATATCAGGTACATAATATTAATCAAATCATTTAAAAATTAGAGAAACAAAAAAAGAGTTGTACTGAAAAGTTATAAAAATGTAAAAGGTTTGAAAAGGTTCGTTTTGAATTAAAACCCCTCAATTTATTTAAAAAAACAGAAATCAATGGTTAAATAATGGAATTAATTATAACTCCATTGGTTTTTATCTATAATCTGAGAATTAAAAATAGCATTTTCCTGGATGTCTTCAAAACTGCAATTATTAAGCTATTATTCAAAGGAGGTGATCTTTGGTATATGTCTAATGATATAGACCTATTACTATGTTAACAAACTTTTCTAAAATATTTGAAAAATTATTAAATCAAGATTAACTTCTTATCTGGAAAAAAAAATTATTATCTAAAAATCAATTTGGTTTTAGACCAGGGCTAAGCACTGAAAACGCTTTATATATCAAGTTATACAGTTTCTGTATCACGCACTGGGTAGTGGTTTAAAAGCTATTGCTATATTCCTAGATGTTGTAAATACATTTTCCGCTATGCAATATACACCATAATATTCTATTTCAGATCCTACTCAGCTTTGGTATAAATAATAGAAGTCTACTTTGGATTCAAAGCTACCTATTTGACAGACAACAGTTATAAGCAAATTGATCAAATATGGTATTCCCAGGGCAGTGTTTATGTTCAATTTTGTTTATACTCTATATAAATAAAGTATGTGAAAGCTTATGAAAATAGATAGTACAATAGTGACCTATGTTGATGACACTTGTCTGTTATTCGTAGACTCATCTTGGAATGGGGTACATAATATTTTAAATATTTTAGTTACTTTATATCCGTTGATAGATGGTAAACAAATAGGTACCTAATAAATTTCCCACTGTCTTAGTTGTTATAGTTTCTTAGAAAAATGTAATTACTGTACATTAGTTTAGTGGTCCGCGTTTGGTCTAAATTCTAAAACAAGTGTTGCGCATTCGTGTTAGGAATTTATATTAAATACCTAAAATATATAATTTTTTTATTACATTTTTCGACTCATCAATTTTTGAAGAAGTTCAGCCTTCAAAAGTTGTGTTGTTTCTAGACTACTGAAGAACACCCGTATTAAACAATATTACCCCGAATAATAACTCTTATTAAAACCCGAACGTTTGTTTAAATTTGCTATACCGATGTTTGAACACCCGAATACATCCAGCACCCAAAACTCAAAACAATGATTCGGGTGCTAAGCCCTGAATATAATTGATTATCAGTTGTCACAACTCGTCCATGAGACACAAAAACATTAAAAAAATATTGTTCCTAGACCGGAATCGAACAACCTATACCGTGATTAGTAGCTTTTTGAACTGACCACTACGCTATCGAATAGTGTCGTGTCGGTAAAAAGTCGCACGACGCGATTTAGTCACACAATCTTTCGAGGTTGTACGTACCATCCGTAAAAAGTTTCACTTCAAAAAAATCGAAGCATGTTTACTGCTCAAATGAGATGACAGACATAAAAAAAGATTTTCAAAAAAAACACACATCTTTATAGAGTCATTACATTCATCGCTCAGCTCAGAATCTAAAATATAAGTTAGTTATTAACAATTTTTTAGTCTTCTTAATTAATTATTTATTTAGTATGTGTAATCGTTTTGATTATAAAGTAAAATATAATTCTTTTGGACTTGATTGTTCATAACTTCCATAGTTTTATTGCATAAATGAGAGAAAGTCCGTAGCTTTCTAGGTACTATACATCTTGTTAAATTGTTGAAAAGGTCAAAAGGATCTTGTAATGCAAAATTTTCACCACAAAATTTATATTTTAATAGTTTAGACCAGCCAAAAGGGTTACCGTGTTTTTTTTTCAAATCAAATATATCTGGATATAAGATTGGAGTTTTATGAAAATTGTCTTTAGATATAGCCTTTCCAATAGCTGGACAAAAAACAAATTGCTTAAGATCACCAGGGTCTGAATAAAATTTAAAAAATCCATATAATAAGTCCCAACAAGAAATCGTTGGTACTTCCCAAATTTGTTTGGCTTTTTCTAGAGTGCAGAAGGTACAATCCCAATCTAAAATAAAAATACATATCAATTAATTTGTAATATAATATTATTGATGCATGTAAAATGTAACCACCTGCAATTATTAAATTAGTTACATTTGATAATGCTTAGTTACAATTTTAATACATGTATACATGAATAATGATTTAAATAAATTATGTACCTTCTATGAACATTAAATCTGATTTAATTGTATTTTTTGAATAATCTGCATGTTCTCTGAGCAATTTTAATGGAGGTACAACGTCAGTAGCCATCAAATAAAAGAGAACCAACCATGTTAAAGCGAAGCTAGTAAACATCGAAGTATGTTTCATATCATTTTGTAACGCCCAACGTTTAACAACAGCACAGACTACCCAGTGAACACGTACATTCAATGATAAATACAATCTGAATTGCCAAATACAAACTGAGGATATTAATGTATTAATAAATTCAATGGTAAATTATATATAATTTACCTAATTAATTTAGTGTTCTGTGTACTGAGGCCACTTTTGAAAGATAAATCACAATATAGGCCAGTAGGGACATGTAAAAATTTTACAATAGGCACTCGTGCTCTAATTATTGGTTGTATATATTTAAATTCATTATTTTGACAAGAAAATATTTTTCCAAAATAACGTACTAGTTCCTTTTGACAATCACGATCACTACTTAATGCTCCGCCAAAAGTTCCAGCTAAAGAATTTAATTAAACATTAAAAATTAAACTGTTCTTATTTAAATATTTTCAACGAATTGAATTAAATTGTATTAGTATTAAATTATTTGATAACATTGTTTATTCATGATTATAAACGGGTGTAAGTCCTTTAACAAAGTAAATATTATAACAAAATAAAAAGCGGGTAAGTGGATGTCGCTCTAATGTAGGTTACAAGTGAGTCACTGTAATAAATGGTATTACATTTTTCCTTAATAGATTACAGCATAATACGTACTATTTTTATTGCTAGTCCTAATTATATTTTATTTATTCATATATACTTTTAGTTTGTTTTAAAATAATGTTTACAATCTGTATACAAGTACAATACAATAAGTAAAAAATATGTTATAATTTGGACGTGTTTGTTTGAGCGAAGGAGGGTGTCCAGTGACACCACTTCAAAAATGTTAGTTTTAAATATATAATATTAATATTACCGATACAAAAGTATAAGTCCACGTCACTATCTTTAAGTGCAAGACCTGACATACGTGATCCAAAAAGATAGATTTTACTTCCTTCGAAATCATTATCTAAATTATTAGTACACTTATATATTGAGTTTATTAACAAAAGCAATCTATCCATTATATCAATATTGGACATTTCTTGATTAATAATTTCTACGAGTTGTGTATCAATAGATTTTATCAGTACTTCCTTATTTCCAAACTCGTATAACGTTGTTTTGTCTAACTCCGGTAATATTTTGTCATCTATAATTAATTCAAAGTACAATAAGATATTTAATACAAATGGGCAATGGCCACATAGTATTTTATTATGTTCGTATAGGCAATTATACATTTATAATATTAATACTATTAAGTGTTAAGTATAGTCAATTTTAATAACTATATTTAGTAGTTTCTGCCCATTCAAAAAATGAACAAGTGATAAATAAAATATAATATGATCTATTTGGCTAGGTATTCGTAAAAAAAACTTAATTATAAAATATAGTAAATTATCCAAATAAAGAAAAATAAAAACCATTAAAATGTTTTTATACGTAAAAAGTTTAGTTTTTTGTCCGTGTTTAATAAAAAATGTTTTTATACCTACTTAAAGTTTTAATTTTTTCTTAAATATGTAAATGTTGGATACCTACTACTAAAAGATTAAAAATAATATTTTTGTTATTTATTATTGCATATACAATATTTGCAAAGAGTAAAACATTAATTTTTACAATAGAAACTTACCTGCATCTAATGAACTCGTACTAAGAGTAAATTCATATTTTCTTTTCAACATTTCGTTGACATTTAACAAGATTACGAAAGATATTTTTTGGACTCCAGTCTTAACATAATTTTTGAAATGTTCTCATTCATATGTTACAATAACATTCAAATCACAGTATATTTTGTTGTCAAGGTGTTATTGCTTTTTTTATATTTTTAATAATATGGACTATTTGTCATTCGAACATTGTAAATAATTTATTTTAGAATACTAAAATAGTAATCTAATATTAACCGTTAATCTTGATTTATTTTTATTGGTACTTAGTTTTATATCTTAATATGCTGGATATTTAATCCATAGTTATTATTTAATTTTTTTTCATGTTGCCATTGGTTATAAATTATGAAAAAAGTAATCGATGTTTCTAAAAATTTGATTTAATCATTCAAAATCTAAGACAATTACACAGGATATCTATATTAAAAATACATTTTACTACAACTTTGCTGTTTTTTTTAAGTTTTTTTTAATGATTTTAAACATTACAATATTGAACGGCAAATAATAATATTGAATTAAAATGTTTTTGGATTATATGTACGTAAAAGTGTAAAACACATTAACTATCATGTAAATGCAATCAACGGTGTTCAATTAATAAATAATTAAAAGTAAATTATTAATAAATCACGGTCGTATATCCAGTGAACCCTATATGAACATTTTTATTATTTCAATAGTATTAGAGCTGCTATAAATATTATAGCATTGAAATATATTTTAAGATAATATTAAAATACTTAAATTAGAATAAATTTAATTAAATAAAATATTAAGTTAAGATAAAGGTAACCTTAATATTACAATATTAAGATAAATGATAATCGATTAGAACGATAATCACTAAAACATATAAAATACAACATACATTAACTGTAGCATTCGACTACAAAAGTCTAATCATAATATTTGACAATGTTGCGTAAAGGACGACTCCTACCTGTATTAACTTGGTCTACCAAGTTTAGTTTTAACTTTTAAAGCAACTTAAAATTAAATTATACGTTGCACAGATACCTACATCGTATAGTGATGCCGAGCATCGAATACGACCCCGTAAAGACATCTCCTCAAATACACCAGCTTAGCACATTGAACAATACTATTAAAATGAGCGAGGTTAGTGAATTTAGATATATCTTTAATATAACAATCACAATATACATAAATTGAACAAGGAATGGTGTACAGTAAACAGTATGGTAGAATATAAACTTACTCAGGCACATACCCTCAGAATAATAAAATAAAACTACCAGCCGGCCTCAATGACACCAATACGAGAAAACACATAATATTATTTATTCTACACATATATCAAAAATACTATTCAAAATAACCGTCGATACATGAAAATTACATTTTCCCCCAAAAATGTATATTGCTTATATTTTATCATCTAATTTTTTTTTAGTTTCTATGAATATTGTTTAACATTTTGTTCATTCAAAAACTTTTATGACAAGGTTCCTCATGTACAATTTAAAAAAAAAATGGGTTAGTGGGTGTTACTTTACAGTAGGAATGTAGGATACAAGTGGGCCACTGTAATGAATGAAGTTAAATTTGAATTCAATGATTTAATTTATTATTATCATTGTAAACGATTCTGATGGTTCGTCAGCCTACGATATTTTATATTATGTTTATATTGTTATTATTAATATGGTAGCCGTTAAGTTGAATTAATATTACTTGTATATTTTCATATTTGTATAGTATTATAATATACTTTAGAAGTTTCAAGTATCCATGGACCATGAATAATATTTTTAAACTTCAACACAAAACTAAAATCATTATTCTTCGTTTAAATATCTAATTTCGTCCAAATTTGAACTTAAAATAACTAAAACAAAAAACTGTTTATAATTTATTTTTGCATTAGGTATAGGAATAACTAGTTTCATGTAAACTAATGTTTCTTTGTAATTGGTATCTACAATTTATGTAGGCAATTTTTCTGAGTGATATATATATAAAATATATTCTATATTCTCAGTATAATTCGAATTGTAATATTCAGGTAAGTAGGTATGTAACAATTTAATTTATCGAATTATATAAGTAAAACCAGACAGTGATAATAAGTTATTAAATTATATTAACAACTTTGTATTTATTATATAAATTATACAAAGTTCTAACCATAGCCAGTAGCTGAATGTATCAGGAATTAAAATCAAAAACAGTGAAAAATTTATATTTTTAGACTTTGAGTGGAGCAAGGAAGTTAGTGGTTTTACAATGGTGTTTATTATTTTTTTTTTTATCCCGTTTACAAAATGTCTACCAGAAAGAGTGCTTTGATTTCAACATATAGTACCTTTACTTTTAGCAAAGTGGATCAAGATAGTACTTTAGAGAGGTTATTTTTCGATTTTCTCAATAGTTATTTGATGTTACAGGAAAAACTAGCGACAAATTACGAAAAACCGCTAAAAATAAGATTTTAATTTCTAAAGCTTTGCTTATCATAGCAACGAATAAAAATAATATTATAATATTAATTCAACTTACCGGCCTTAATAAATAATAACAATATAAAAATCCAGATTGACAAACCGTCCCCGCTCAGAATCGTTTTTATTTTACAATGATATCATATCATTAAATTCAAGTTTAATACAATCCATTATACATCGACCCACTTGTAACCTATACTGTACAGTAGAGCGACATCCACTTACCTGCTTTTTTTTTATACTTTTCTCTTCGTATCGTAACGAATAAAATAACAAAAAATATATTAGGTAGTACCAAACTTTCTAAGGAATTTTTATTGGAATTAGATGTATGAGTTTAATCATGATAAGTTTTAATAACTATGTAATTTATTGATTCTAAGAATAGTAGGAGAAATATAATTTTTAAAGCCATTTAAATCAGAGGATAAAATATGTAAACGAAAAAGTGGATGGACATATTGACATCCCACCGTCTCCTCCACCTTTGACGACGGTCTATAGTATGATACCTACTATAGGTGGGGTTTAATATCGATTTTAATATTTTATACATTATTTATGTAATATTTATGCAAAAAAAAGAAACATTGACGGATGTGATGTATGGTAATAAGTATTATATTTAATAGTATGTATTCAATATTTATTTTTTATTTATTTTTTATTGGGACTCAATTTTCATACTTCCAAGTTATAGTAAGCCTCAGTAGTTTCTCTATGTATATTTGCTCGTACATGAATTGATGCATTTACATCCACGATAAACTACATAGTTTTTCTCGTACAGACTGCCATTTGAAAAGTTGGTAATTTAACGAGAGCCCAACTTCGAGTAACGCCCTGGAGCCTATATTAATCCATATGTGCTAGTGATACAAATGAACCATTAAACTCATTAATCATTATGTATTTATGCCTACACGTGCTTACACATATAAAACATTAAATACAGTACATTTTTATATATTACTCATAACAATACTAGCAAACTTACAATCAATACATAAATGTCCTACACAAACTTCACATAGCTATAAAATGTGTTCGTTTTTAATCCCCATACTCCCGATCATGACGCAAACGGTAGGATTGTAGGGAAGTACAACAGGTGGTTCTGGGATATTATTAAAAACAAACCATACATACCAATAGTCGTTTATTTTATTTTACCATATAAATATAAATAAATCAACACTCACCACGTTGAATAGGGTGTCTTGAAATGTTGTCACACCATTTATACTTCCAAGTTTAACGTTCAGTGATTTTGTACGCAAACGAAAATATTAAATATATAAAACATTGTGATGTGATCGATTATTGTAGAATACAGTAAAATTATAAAATACTATTTGTCTATAGACAAGTATAATATATACTCGTTAGACCTTAGAAATGTTTATGCTACATACGATTCCAATAATTTATATGTAAAATACTATTTAAGGGATTTAACACAATATATCACAATATCACGTTTGTATAAAGGTCCAGTGCATATAGCACTACATTACACACACAATATTTCGGTGGCAAGATATGAATAATTTTTAGGTAGTTTTTAAGCCAATAAGCTGTCATTAGATTTATATATTTGTGTTTTTACCACCGTTTTAATATCCATTCCACCAGCTATCGAATCCATTGGATATTTGTATAATATATTGATTCCCCGACCATCGATAACATATACATGGCCGAAAAAACAACAAAATATTAAATATTAAATACTTATAATAACTACACACAGAAACTCAAATGCTTATGGGGGTTATTTAGTTATTATTTTTACAAAATTAAATAAAATTGTAATTTTTTTAAGTAGTGTTTTTATCCAGTTTAAATATAAGTGAATCTATCAATTTTATTTTTAATTGATCGTCAGAACTGATGTTAAACATTATTTTTCATTTCATAATTTTTTTTGTTTGCTAATTTTATACATTTTGAATCCTCTTCTATGAATTAGTTTGTATTTTTAAATTAAATACATGTAAAAACAACACAATTTTATTTTGTTTTAAAGATTATAAGATGCTCTTAAATAAATTGTGAGTAAAGTTTGGATGAGACATTCTCATCTGTTTTTAGTTGTTTGTTACGATGATACTGAAAACAATGCCCATGTTTTCGGATTAAATTTAAATGTTTCATTAATGAAATTATTACATATATAATCATAGAATTTATTTAGTCTATCGATAAGTTTCTCACGGGTAAAAAGGTACCTATAATTTTCACAACCTATTTCAGAAAAAATTATATCTTCATTAAAATTCTTTGGTTCCAATCTATACTCTTTTAATCTAATAAAATATATCACCTGTCGTCTAAAAAGAAATTAATTGAACTCCACTGTTTATTGTTTTTTTTTATATATAAATACATATAGGTATAGGCTATGTTCGTTCCGTATCGTTATAGGAATCGTATAAAAATACTGTAAAACATTTTGGTAATATATTTTTGTAGTATATTAATTTTGCGTTTACATAATGGGATAATGTTATAAATTATAATAAATTAAAACCATCGAGTGTACATAATAATATATTATGATATGTGAGAAGAAAAATAGTACGATAAACATATAAAACTTGATAATCCCAAACACGATAACGGTGTTGACGAATTCAAAATATTATGTGTAGGTGTGGCCTTAGTGCAGTGTATTATAGTATGGATATTGTGTTAAACATCATTAAAAAGATAATGTCAAACTATAATGACTCAATAATAACTATTAAAAACAGAAAAAATATCAAATATACATATTGTGTAATATTCGTGTAAAACAAATCCTGAAATTAATTTTATTTCAATACGGTCGTCCGCTTACAGTGTATGGTGGAATAAAATGTAACTTTATTGTAAAATAGTATGGTTTTCAATACCATATTACTGTAAATGTTCTATTGTTGTAATAATATATACTTATATTTATAACTAGCTTTTGCTATTATACTGACTGAAATAAATATTATCAAGCTGGGTGTCCACTATCCAATATAAAACATGGCGTGTGTAACTGAAAATATTCAGCTTGTAGGTAGTGCGTGTTATTGACATTTTGTTACGTACCCATACTATGTAAAACCATCTGGTTAGGTTAGTTTCTGATAATGAAAAATAAACTGAATATAGTGGGTATACTAATTTTTAAAGTCGTATACATAATACTTTGATTAGAAAATTCGTTGATGAATTATTCACCATTTGTTGTTTCTAAACTATTTTCTTGAGTAGTATTATTTTCATTTCGTTTTTCTTCAAGTGCCTCCTTTCTATTCTTCTTGACGTATTTTCTACCGTACAAGGATATCGGGTGTGACGATTGTGACATTTCTACAACTGGAAAATTATAAAAAATAAAATAACATAATGCTTTTTAAATAAATTTATCGGGAAGTTAATATCAATTTAAAGGGAATACATTTTTTATTGGTCTCAGCTTTGTAAAAAAAAAAATAGGTACGTAGGAAATACGTGGAAGAAAGTAGAGACTTTATTTTAAAACATGAATGTTTATAGAACTGGAGCAAGTTTATTTGAATATATCAGTAGGTGCTATTTATATTTTGTATATTTCATTATAGTATTTGATTAGTAATGTATTTTCAGTATTGTACAATTTAAATTATATATACAATTACTGTCACCAGTAATTATATTAATATATTAATATATTAATATATTGAATCTTATAAACTTATTGTAGTTTATACTTTATACTATTACAGCAATGTAATTCACCCCTTATAGTATAATTTCGGATTTTAAATTGGCACTCCAACTATTCTCAAATGCGTAACAACCTTAGAATTTGAGAGACATAATACAAAATATAGGAAGTATCAAGCATGATGGAAAAAAAATTAAAATTTAGGTCTAAATATAAAAACTCTTAGCTAAAAAAAATTGTACAAAGATTTTCCCTGGCTTATCTACTCGATATAATTTTTTTATATAACAAATGTATGGATATTTTAGATTTATAAGCCCTGTAAGAAAATCTGGTTATATAATTGTTTGTTCACGCTAATTCAAAAAAATAAATAGGTTTAAAACTTAAAAGTTTATAGATATATTATATTTTACAACCACCTCCATTCTTTGGAAACAAATTGGCAAAAAAAAAAAATGTTGAATTTGTGCGTATATTAACCACAACAAAATGTATCATCCAATTGGATAATAAATAATAATGATTATGAGATAATTTGAACTAAATAGTTTACCACTGCTTGAGTTGCGGTGTGTCATCTTGAAGATATTTTTTGAAGTCACTGCAGTTATAAACTTGGGAGTTGTGAAAGTATATAACAATGGATTTGCTAATGCATTGATTGGCACAACAAATATTATTAACCATACGTACATCTTACCTACAACACATTAAATGAATGTAGTTTAGTTAGGATACAGTATAGACTATAACTTTCTATAAGAATACTTGTATATATCAAAAAGAAAAATATACTTTACTTGAAACATGATATTTTCTTAATGCCGCAAATTTCAAAATTATGATGGGTAACCAACACAAAATATTCGCCAAAACAATGAAAAAGAAACGAACTGCAAAATCGAAATCACCAGCAGATATGTGGGCAGCTCGTCTTGTTTTTTTGACACTTATAAACATTAATGCATACAAAACGGACATAAGCAATAAACTGTAATGACAATAAAGTGGTGTTACTTATAAATTTATAATAAATACTAATAACTGTAAATAATATTTTGATTGATTTTTAAATAAATATATAGGTAATTTAAAAACTACTTATTGGATGTAATCCTTAAAAACATGAATGCCGAATATTGCCACCCACCAACAAATGGATCTTCAATATATAAAGGATAGCACAAACCATTAGAACCGTAAAATTTTGATGAGTGCTTCCATAAAATCACTATTATAATCAAATTACATTAAAATATTAGTCAAATTGTATAAAATTGTGTATAGATGAATACAAATTGATATTGCGTTATGTACTTTAAATTTAATGAATGACAATACATAATATTTTTGTGCGACTTATTAATTTTGATATAATATCTGATTCTACAATGTCAAAATCGTTAATTATAAATAAATACAAAAAAATTTAACTGTATAATCATTATAGTATCACATAGTATCACAACCAATAGGGTATGAAGATAACACCAACCATGTACGTACATATAACTTGTTCATATAACTTGTAACATATAAACAATAGTATACATGGATTAAAACAAGCACGAGGTATTGCAATACCAGGCTTACAGAATTTCTATGCAAATTCAAATTAAACTTCAGTGTCGCAGGCAGCTGTGTATTTACAAATAATTTAAAATGAAGTAAAAATGATTTTGGCTTTATTTGTTGATTATGGGCTGATAGCAGCAAACAATTATATTTTAAATAAACAGTTAGAAGCAACGAGAGCAGAATTTCAAATAACAAGTATCCCGTTAAATTATTTTCTCGGTACCTATAGATATTTTTAAGTTAGAAAATGGGTCAATATTGTATTGTATATAATACTATGACCAAAGCAATCACGTGAACAAAATTATATTTAAATATTAAATATTAAATGCTAAAAAATAATCTATACCGATGGATAGTTTAAAAACAATTGGCCCAATGGCATCCAAATTCCAATAAATATCAAATAAAATGAAGAATGATATTTATTATTTGCAACTTGCAAGCAGTAAATATCTTATTATTTTTATCTTAGATCACGAGACCAGATATAGCATAATCAGTTAATTATGAAAGTATTATTTTTTTTTTAAACCCTAATCAAGTAAATTGGGTTTGTAAAAATACAGTAGTTAATTACGGACTATAATATGAATCAAATAAATGTTTTTTTTTCACTAGACGAATTGAGTGCTGTAACTGGTAGATTCGTAATTGATGATCAAACACAAAGATAAACACAAGCATATAAATTTAAAATAGGATCTTCAATAAATTAATAAACGTCACAAAGGCAACACAGTGCAGTTCAGACGTCATGTTCAGTCGCTTTCATCAACAGAAGCGTTATAAATTGCAGCAAGCAATCTAATAAAATGTATTTTTAATATACGGTTGTTTAGACTTATTTACAGCATTAAATCATATTTATCGATAAAAATCCAGGATTCCACAAACGTATAAAATAAAAAGATGTTCGATACCATTTCGTAAAAAAAAAATAATAATATGGAATAGGAACTTTAGGACTACAATTTGTGGGACAGTGGAACAAATAGCATACATTTTGACAAAACCACTTCCAAAAAAGCAATTTCATACATTTATATTAGCATTTTTAGACGGGTAGATGGATATATATAGATGCCTAGATAAATAAACAATATTATTAAATAAATTCAGATTTAAATTTATATAAATAAATTATCTATTAATTTAGTGACAATGTTCAAATTGTTCAATAATTAGTTAATATTTTATGTTGGATTGTACCGTAGTCCATAGTGCACTAGTGTCAAATTGTTATTGTAAGTAACGTGTTCAAGCACCCCATTAAATTATCTACTATTTCCATAATAGGGTCAAAGGGTCACATACACAAAAAAACGGGTTTTTACAAACCGTATTGTAACTGCAGTATTAATATAGAATATAAGAACCTACTTATATTGCACGTCTGCAGTTGTTTATTTATTTCTAACTATAAGTCTAAATAGTAATTATTAGTGTCATTATTTAATCTAAATACGAGTACTTGGCCTATATTTACATATCCTAATTCAACAAAAAACAACTTCTTGTATAATACTTACATGGCGCTATTGATATACTTATCCCAACCACCCAAATTGATATCATACAGTAAACAGCTGTTTTCAATTTCAGTACTTGATATCCAGAAAATGGTACAGCTATGAGTAAGAATCTTTCCAAACTGAGAAACACCAGCATGAGCATAGATACCTATAAACAAAAATATTGACAAATTATTTTGAAGCGGTTGTAACTTGTAAGTGGTGAAATTGTTTATGCATTTAAACCAGAAAGAGCAGAATACCACTGCTTAATTCCAGATGTCAAATTTTTAACAAACTAACGATCGTTGGCATACTTTGTAGAATATGAAGAAAAGAGTATAAGTGAAGGAGAACTAACCATTTATTTAATTATCTCGAGAAAAGTAAAACAATTTCCCACTTTTAAAAGCCGCGAAAAAAAAGTATTTACACATATGCTCGAGAAGAAGCAATAATAATTAAAATATTTTTTCAAATTGGTTTTATTACCAGCATCCAATTTCTTAGTATTTTATTTTAATTATTTAAAAAATAATCAACAAATTTTGCAAAAATATTAAATGTATATTAAATATGTTATTCTAAACGTTTTATTTATAATTTTTATAAATATTTTAAATCATATACTTCTGACGATATCACAGCCATAATTCCAACTATAGTACACAAAATAGATGACTCCCACTTGTGTGCATACAAATAATATTCATTCCGGTATATTTGATCATGATAACCAATAACCGTTAAGTATATTACCATGAACAAATCTGCAACTGAAACATATATATATTATTATATATATATATATGAAATATATATATATTAATACATGCTTAATAATTTAACTTAGAAAATCAATATACTTGTTATTACCAGCTAAATTCCGTATGACAAAGTTTATTGCTTTATTTTCATCTCTAAAAGTACTAAACATCCGACCGTATAACACCAATGCGTTAAAAATCAATGTTAGGACTGTCACCATCCATAGAAACCATCGAAAAGTTGAATTTGGTAAGAGATTTAAACTTGATGATAACCCTTTAGGTATATTATATTGTACAGTTTATATTTCATGAAACAATTATATTATGCTTAGGTTGAATATTGAAATTATGATAACTATTAATTTATCTAGATATCATTTAATTTATTTTTGGCACTTACCATCCGTATTTGGTAAACAAAAGTCAACATGTGGGGCGTACAAAACACAATAATGGAATTCTTTCAAGTAACTGAAACAAAAACAATAGAAACATTTATATTTTAGTGTAAAAACGCTATTTTAAATATAATCTGCTCACAGAAATTCCAGCGTAGTCAAGTTATCAAATAATGACATTTCAATATTTTCTTTATTTATGCCATTCATATCTCTGTAAAATATATTTTCTTTATAAAATGCATATTATAAAAAATCCATTCTTTTTTTTTAATTTATATCAACAATACAAATATTCATAATATTAGCAAAAAAATATACTCTATCTTGAAAAAGGAAAATAATAACCATTACTCTACAGAGAAATAAAAGAAAGTCTAACAATACCTATACCTCTTATTTTTATCTAACTGTTATATTAATAATGAAATGATATACTTGAAATTAAATTTGACGACAAAATTATAACACAATGTATATATTGTGTACACGAAGGCCAAAACTGAAAATAAATACCTCTTAATTTTATGTATCTTACTAAAGTACCTACCCTCCCTTTATTAAATTATTCAAAACTTATACACATATTATTATTTTTTTCGATGTTGTCTGTTGCCCAAGATTGGGCAAATAAGACCATATATGGTATATTTTAATTTCTCTACCCTCCAAGTCGGTCTAATTACCTACTGTCGTTATGAGACGTAAGCGTGTCAACCATGATTTCAAATTTTTATTTGCATTTAATTAGGTATATTTAGTGACTTAGTTTATTTTATAATAAACTAATAATGACAACTTAAATTTAATTATTAACCATGTACAATATTTATATTATTTTATTATATCTAATAGTTATGTGTTCATACAGAATCCTACAGTAGGTACCTAGATATATAAATATATCCAAAAATCATAAGTTAATACAATTTAAATTTTCAACAATTCTAGATTTTAAAAAAATAATTTAATTTAAAGAAGTTATCAATATATAAAGTGAACTAAATAGTAGACAATAATAGCAATTTAAGTAATGTAAACAAGTAGTGCTTAAGATTTATAGAAAGGAGTAAAGTCCCTTCTTGTTTTTGGGATATTTCTTTTAATTTGATTTATCATTTTAATTCTATAGAGAAAATAATGTTAAGTGAACACTACAAATTAAAATATACTCATAGCCTTGGTAGAATTAAATGTATAAATATTAAAACAAAATCAATTTTCATTATAATCGTCACCTATTTATTTATTTTTGTATACCTAATTAAACTATGTAATAAATATTAATGAATAATTTATGATGTTTATACCAACTGTTTAAAATGTATGGATCCCTAAAATATTTGTACGTCAAGATCACTTTATCATAAGTAAGTTCATTAAATATAAATATTTATGAAGATACTTAGGAGCATATATGTTTAAATTCTATAACGAAATTAACAGGTAGGTTATAGATTTTATAGGTATTTTAGTGTTTATTAATAAATTTATTATGGTATTATTATTATTTATTATTGTAATGATAGTTAAGATACGTCACCGTTAACCACCAAAATGCATAATTTACGTCAATATAATAGTATATATTTCCATTTCACGCCACAAAACATTTCAAGTTTCAGATTTATAAAACTTTATTATAAATAATTTATTTAAATTATACATAAATAATATTTCACAATCGCTGAATCTCAATTTTGAATATAGATAGGAAATATGTATTACGTTAACAATTCATGTGATAACTAAAATGTTTTGGTTTTATCTCATTATCGGTTTCATGATTTTACATTATAAATTGTATTAAAGAAGTGCACAACACAGTTGTATTTATTGAAATGAAAAATTGATGAAAATGAAACTGAAATTGGTCGTGGTAAGAAAAAACTGATTTTGTATAATTTAAAATGTCCTGTTAGGTTGGTATAAAAATGTCTTATACGTTTATGGTATGCAATTAAAACTGTAGCTACAGCAAAAGTTTACACAAATGAAAATGATACAGTTTTAAATAATGCAAATATGAAATAAGCCATAGCACAATCATATTGAATATACCAGACTCCTGCTAAAAAAAGCTGAAAAGACCACGAAACCAAAATATATCTAAATATACAAATAAAAAACGAAAATGTAATTTATTGATCAGCATTAAAAGAAAATTGTGTCGATACATTTGTAACAACTTTATAGCGTACAACCATACAAAGTCAGTATTTTTAATTAACAAAATATATAACTTGCAGACGTATTCTACGTGAATACAATTATTTGAATAAGAAAATAACATATTCATTTTACGTAAATATTTTTTTTAAGTTATTATAATTATACTATATTGTGTATTTGTGTAACGTTAATTATACATTATACATTTGTATCAATGTGGTTTTTTAAATATTTTTATATTTATTTTCAATTTATCAATGACTCTCTATAGTTTTTAAAATAAGTGGTTTCAAAATGGAAATATAGGTATATTATAGTACTGGTGGTAAAGGTACTTTGAGTTTAATGGAATTTAGCGGAAAAGGGGAACAAACAAATTTCAATATTATATAAGTGAATAAGTGTTTTATTCTCATAGTATTATAGGTACCCATAACATTTCCAATATTATTATAGATACACTTTTATTTAGCAGGTTAGAATAACATTGTAGGTACTTCCATAAAAATGAATAGCCGTACAAGATACAGCCAAAAATTCGCAACTGAATTAAAAATTGAATAGTACATTAGTAACCACTATACTGTTTTCATAATTATTTAAATACATAATGGTTTTATGAGGCACATAATACATTAGAAATTCAAAGTTCCGGTAAGTATTTGAATAATTAATTTCTAGCTACAATAAAAACGAAAAATACTTACCTAACTAGTTAAATGTAAAAAATAAATATTAATAACATTTTTAGAATAATTAATATACGTTTATCGACTACTTGGATCGTTGTATATGAAGTAGTCGAGTAGAACACTGTTTTTAGTGGGTAAACATTTTAACATAAACATATTATTAATATTATTAATATTATTAATATTATTTTAACATGTTGATATTTTCATATTGTTAAATTGAATGATGTATTTTATCATTTATCACACATAAACACATTCAAAATTTCAATTGAACGCAATATTATTATCGCATTTAAGTTGTGATTTTGAAAAGGAATCTTTTAACTCCTCGTTATTAACCTACCTGATATTTTTAATTTAAGAATTCAAACGACAATTTCATAGAATTCCAAAATGTATCATGTACATTGCACATTTATATTATATAAGTAGTTGGAATATGATACAATGAACTTTTGAATAATGTACGTGCTTTTTAGAGTCATTAAATTATTCAACTAAGTACCAATTTTTCATGAGTGATTCCATTTCACAGAAAATATATTGGTTACATATAACAGTCTAACATATAAATAATTTATTGTATTACATTAATATTGTAAATATAATCATATTTTATAAAAAAGATTGTGAGAACTCGAGGACCCGGATATAAATTTTATGTAATTATATCAATATGTATTTAAGCGTGACGTAATGTGAATCTCCAAAATAAATACAACTTACAACGAAGAGAGACTTTTCATTTCTGTGAAAATAACATTATTTATCCTTGTAATTGGATTATTTCTTAAAACTCTAAAAAAAAAAAAAAAATCGTATTAACTGATTCATAAAGTGTAACGTAACATTACAATTTATCTAATATTTTTAATGGATGTAGCATTTCCTGGGTGATTGTTGTAATGCGATTGTCAGCTATATTTCTGTAACATTGATTATATACACTTGTGTAAAAATAAAAATATTTATTTATTAATAAAAACTTTGTATCATTACAAATCCGAAAGATTCAATAAGTTTTGAAATGCGTTTTTATGAACCACTGTGATTACATTGTTACTTAAATTCCTGAAAACAATGTAAAATATGTAAACATTTATTTATATGAACAATGTTGGTATGGTATTATTGCTTTATTTTTAATCAAATTAAATAAATTTTCTTACAAAACCGATAGATTTGGTAAGTCTGCAAACATGAACTCATTTATTGTTTCAATACGATTCCATTGTAAATGTCTATTACAAAAACGCAAAGTAAATATATATATATATATATATATATATATATATATATATTGCATTTATTTTTAATATCTAATATGTATTAGTGATATAATGTAAAAGAAAATACTTACAACATTTCAAGATCCATTAAGTGTGGAAAACACTCGTTTTTAAAAGTCAATAAATTATTTGATAGATATCTAAAAAAAATATATATAACGAAGCAATTAAAAAATATATGTACCAAAAATTTTGATTCTTACATCCATTTTACTTTGACCATATGTTTCCAAGAGTTTAAATTTAAAAGCACCAAGTGATTATTATCCAAAAATAGTGTTCTAATATTGTCCAATCCGTAAAGGGCGTCTTTTTCCAAAACATTCAATTCATTACGTAATAAAAAACTGAAAAAATATATTTTGTTTGTATTACATGAAAATGAATTATCAATAGTTATCTGGTAGGTATTAACGTTTTCTAATAAATAAAGTTGTTTATAAATTTGACGAATAAAAATTAAAAACTACTTACAGATATCTTAATTTATTTTGATGTTTAAAGACAAACGGGGGTATTACAGTCAATTTATTATCTTCTAAGTGGCTGAAAAATAAATATTTAGAAATGTTATGAATTATTGTTTTGACCTTGTATATTTTACCTCATAAGAGATCACTTACATCATTACCAACAAATTATACTCATCAAATGAATCGTTAGAAAGAACTATATTGTTGCTCCTCATTGCTCTAAAATACATTTAGATAATATTACATGACTATAATATATTTTATTATTATTGCGATTATAAATTGTAGTCAATAGGTAACTGTTTTAATAGAAATCAATTATGTATGATAATTATATTAATGTAATATATAATTACTCTTAGGTATATCAAAACAAGTAAGCTAAAAGGAGTTGTACTTATCTACTTATTTAATTACGTAATTCAATTTGTTCATATTAAAATACTATTAAAATTAATTTGTTACCATTTAATTTATTTATTAATAATATAAATATATTCTAATATATGATAGGTATCACAATTGAAGTCATATAAAAATATTGTAATGTATTTGTTAAGATACATATTGAAGGCATGTAGTCTTTTTGAAATTTTTTATAGCATCGAAATCATAGCCTAGGACTGCTGGTATTTTTAGTATTTCAGAAAACTCATGATACTTAGAGCCATGATCAAGTGTGAAGTGATTACCATAATTAACAAAAGTAACGCAACACCGGTATTTTTTTTTCAAAATCATAACAAAACAACTATTTTATAAGCACAAGTTGGTTTTCAATACCACTGAGAATACTTATTTGCTGTGGTTTAATACATTTTATTACCATAGTTACCGCAACAATTTAGTGTCTCTGTAATTATTACGGAAATACAATATAACATTATCAACAATACCGTTGATATGGGTAGTATAAACAAATACTGATATTAAAATTTGGAACATCGCCAGTCTTATCTTATCATATGTATTAACCACTGACGACTGACTATCAAAGGCGTATTTACGATTTTTGCGCCATTTTTTTTCTCAGTTTCCTTTTACTCATTGTCACAAAAAACTTTTAAGTCCCCTCTAATTAGAAAATTTACTTTTTCTCTCCATTAAAAGTGATACCCCAAAATGTATGTTTTCCCCCTTATTGCACTAATGCTTCCACTAGTTAAGAGAACACTTTTATTTTACCATTACCATTCCATTTATTCTTAATAAAAAAAGTCAACCTTTAAATTAAATAAAACAAATTTTAATTTTAGTCTTTTTTTTGTAAATTGTACTTATAACAATATAACAAAATATATTATATATATAAATATGTTAAGAAATGTAAAAGATATAATAAAAAAAGATACAGGTTATCACTTATCATGTATCACTAATATAATTTCTTAACGAATCCAATAAAATAAAAAAATAATTTTTCTTTTTGTTATAACTTTAAAACACTTTGAAAACAATTTAACCTCTAGCGATTGCGGTGACATCTCTTTGAGGGACTCAGAATTTGCCCCCTCTAGATACGTCACTGCTGACTAGGTGATAAGAAAAGTATGTTACATAAATGGTGCTGAATATTATAGATTTCTAACCACATTTGTTAACGTACATTTCCCCACCCCAACTCATATCTGATAATTTCGTATTAGTAAAATATTTAGATTATTTACTTACATTCTTTTTAGATTAGAAGAAATATTTCTTGGCACTTTTGTCAGTCCAACACTATTACATCGTAACCATGTTCCAATCAAACAATCACACCTGGCGGGATAATTGTTTAAAGCTAAAGGGCAGTACAACAGCTAGTTAAAAATCAAAATGATAATCAATCGGTTTTCTTAGTTACAAATATTTAAATAGGTATGAACTATGTGTGCATGTGTGCAGCAACCTAGCTAGTCCGAGTATCGAATAGTACCTAGCATACTTATGTGTAAGGAGCACATTGCCAATTTAGTAAAATAATAGGTATAAATACATTGTTTGATATTTTATATTAATTTTTTACATATTATTATAAATGGATATAAATAACTGTTTTTGATATTTGTATTTAGTTTTTTAAATTTCTCTTACTAATATTTTTATTGATTTTTTTGTCCAACTGTCCCAACGTTCAAACGACCACGTCCAAACAACTACCATTTTTCCATATTCGTACAACGACATAAATACCCCACACAGCATTTCAATATTTCCCAACTATGGCAAAAATATTTTCAGGAAAACAATATAGTTGTCAAAATATTTGAAAAAGTTGCGTAAATAATAAGGAAATATTTTATTTATATTTTTTTACCAAGAAGTCACATTTGAAAAATATTTTGTAAAAAACATTAACAAACAATTTTAATCATATTTTTTCAAAAAAAAATTTTCACGGAAACATAAAAATATTCAGTCAACATTTTCGTACAAACATATAGTTCAATATTTTGTTATCATGAGAATAAAATATTAACACAATATTATTAGTCAAGTATTCATTAATCAAGCACTCCAAAGTATTCACAAAATATTATCATTTCCCAAATGCTGTGTAGGACTAAATAGCAGTAATACTGTAGTACACAGGTACTTTTTGTATTGTATTGCGTATTAAGTATTAACTTTTAAACAAAAGTTGTATACATTGTCATATATATATATACATATATATATATATACGTGTTATACTTTATGTTAAATCATGTATTGATTTAAAGGAATTTGCATATTATAGTTATTTTTGTATATTTATTTATAAATATCATAACATTAAAATGTTAATGAGTTAGTCATGTGTTTCTAAAAATGCCTCATTGTATCACGATTCTATGCGTATAGTCAAATTAATTACCTATGCTCGATGATTAAAATATTAAGCTCGCTGTAGTTTACCCTTATAAATATTTTGTAAATGACAATTTAATTAACATTTAAGAAGCTTTATTGAAATATTCAAAACATGTATATTAAATACCTGTACTTATCTAATGTAAACAGGGGCAGATTTAAGTGGCACCCTCTGCTTGGGAGTTGCAAAACTAACTTTTTGTTTAATATAAATTACTTAGATATCAGGTATCACTAACAAGTTGTCAGAGCCGTGTCGAGGGGGTGGAAATGGGGAATATGCCCTAGGGTGGCAAAAGTTGTAATGGGGCAATGTATGTTTAGTAGGAATTCCAAATATTATTGCCCTGGAGCACCAATGAAAGTTAGCATGGCACTGGAAGTTGTGCCTAGAACTAAATGTATTAATTGTAGGAGATCCTAATTAGCATGCAAATCCTAGATCCACCACTGAATATAAACTAAACGCGTATTTTGTATAAATTTAAATATGCATAATAATTTCCACACTGGTAGGCCTCTCATATATATTCATGTTTTTAGATTCTGAGTGGATCGACAAATGTATTGATTTTACTATGTGTGTTTTGTTTTTCTGTCATCACCCTTTGGGGCAGTAAAAATGTTTAGGTTTTATGAGCGTCACAAATTTAAAATTTTATGAAATTGGATATTCACCCATAAAATAACCATTTTCTTATTTTGTTGTAATTTATAAGCAAATATCCGTAGATACTTGATATTTTAAACAGATGCTTTTTGAAAGATTTTCTTTAAATTATATAATTTTTTTTTTTTTAGGGTTATTAGCCTGAGGTACTGTAGGGGAGGGAACTATAGGTTTGTTTACACGTGTGTGTTGGTTTTGGCAGAATTTTCGATTTGGGCACCCGTAGGTATCTGCCATGCCCGGGTGGCGGCACTTGTTCTCCGGACACCGTGACTTTCCCGAAGAAAAATGCCACCCAGTGGCCGAGAATCGAACCAGCGAAGGCAGCGACGCAACCAACGCCTTAGACCGCTCGGCCACCTCGTCCCCTAATTGTATAATTGTTTTAATATTTATAGACATCAGACATTTTATATTTTTTATTTTATTTTATTTTTTTTTTTTTTGTAAATATCAATAAAAAACTCCGAAAGCTTGAAATTGTAATACAAGGTTCATCATAAGAAGTTCATAATGTAATCAAAAAATCTAAAAAATATATACCTATGTAAATAATAATAAAAATGTTTAAGTTAAGAATTGGATGAAATTAAATATTTAAACAAAGAAGAACGATTTAAGTTTTTTTGTTGTAATTTAAAAATATTATCATAGGCACTTGAAACTTTTAACGTATATATTATTGTATTTTATACACACAATGACATTTTTATAATATGCAATGTTTTCGGAAAATTTTATAACGATTTCAGGCTTCAGCGCGATATTTGTCTTCTCTCCAACAAATAGATCAAATGTATTCCTGTAAAATCATTTTTTTTTTTAATTTTTGAGTGATCTTAGGGAAAATCACTTAAAATGCAAAAATTATAAAGAATAATATTTTTGAGGGTTCGACAAATATGACGTATTAGTTTTAAAAGATATTATTATTTGACTTTATATTCGACTTTTAAAATGAAAAAATGATTGTAGTACGTTTAAATGGATATTAAATTGTATTAAAAACCCTAACCTTGGACAGTATTTATACTAATGGTTGTCATACACACAAACATATGTATTTTACACTTAGATAATTAAAAAATATAAAAAAAATAATTTTGAGTGAATAAATTTAGTCTATTTTGCAACTGTGCTACAAAAGGAAAATCAACAATACGCTGATCTAACCTAGCTATAACTATAATAGTAAAATAAAATATAAATTACTTTAATAGTAATATAAATTAATCATATAATCTAGTTTTCTAATATATGCTGAGAGACCGCCTTCGGCCGGAATCATTTTTTGTATGCAATAATTTATTATTGAATTCATATTTAACACGTATATTAGGTACAGTGATTTACAGAATTTTCTCATAATACTACTAAAATATTTTTTTAAGTTAAACATATTAAAACCTTACACAAAGATTCTCAATCTGCGCGTACTAAATATTAGGGTAAAGTGAAATAATAAATGTTGTTGTATGTAAGTTCTAATTTATTTGAACTCTACTGCTTTTATCATTTTTATTGATTGAATAATGTACCATAAATAATATTACTAAAATTATAAAATTAATTTTCTTTGCGTTACGCACTCGCATGCGCCTATCCTATGGGCTAAGACGTCTAAATTTTAAATTACTTATTTGCGAAATGTTGTAAACGAGACTTAAAACAGTTTCAACATACCAACTAGTTTCACGCTATAGTGATTTTTAAAACAGATTTTATTTTTTTGTTGAATCAATTTTGGATCTTTAAATCCACGTTTTTAATATATCATTCTTAAAAAAAAATTCAATTGAAAAATTATTTTATGATTTTATCACAAATAATTCAAAATAAACTTTATAATTAATTCAGATTGTATTCAAAATTATTAACAGAGTAAAACTCAATTCAGTAAATCAGAACGCTTTAAGTCTATTTTGCTCCAAAAACCGGTAAATGGTATCCCCTTCATATATATACTGGAATTTAAACTATGAGTTATTCACCTAAAATACAAGTTATTTTTGAAAACACAAAACAATGTGTATCGGCTAAATGTACAAGTACATTAGAGCCTACCAAGTGGATATACATACTGATGTTTATTGTATTTAGTTGTATACAAAAAATATCACAACTTTATTAAACAAGATTTGTTGCACGGCGTGATGTATATGCAATATAGCTACATTCCGGTATTGAATTAACCTCAAAGAATTCTTATGTCTTGGTTTGTATTGAGTGTTTCATCTGATAAAATATTTCCTCATTAAGATGACAAACACGTCGAAATAGAAAAAAAGGTATAAAAATAAAAAATGACTAATTCTTTTTATATATTATATTTTATGTACACATTTCTCAGAATAGGTTAGTCGTATGACTATGCCAGACATAGGTAGGTCACGTCTAACGTAGAAGACATTTGATTGAGAAGTGAGGAGGTTTTAAAATAACAAACATACATATTAAAGGGTATACTCAAAAGGTTCTTTAACTTCTCATAGTGAACTAGAGACTGGTGGCACTAAAATATCAAAGTATCAAGTATACACAGTGACACTGAGGTAATGCAAACCGATTTATGTTCAAACAAAAGCATAATGGACATTTTTTTCTAAAAAAAAAAATGATAATATATAGCGCATTGCACTTAACAAAATTTGGTTATCTTATAAATATCAATATACAAACAATTTTCACTCTACTATATTATAATTAATTATAATAATAAATAGTTTAAAGCCAAGCTTTTCTAGAATACGTTTTGATGTATTTAAAATATTCTAAATGCTTAATCAAATCTATATTTCAGTAAAATATTCTTGAGCTGTTATTGATTCACAACACAATGGTTTTTTGAAAATGCCTTATATTTTAAAACAATAAGTTTTATAATGACGATTTGACAACGATAATAATTTACAACGTATTTTATACCTAATGATTATATTATTATTATACGGTGAATCATAAACATATATAGTCTCATAACTCGAACATATTGTATATAAATTGAAATGTTTACATAAATACTCATAGACTGACATTGCAGTCAGTTGCGAGGGTACCACCTTCCCCATTTCCGTATTATTATTTTTATCACAATTAAACTGTAGTCAACTATCAAACAAGGACATAAATTCATATATGTCTTAATGGATTAGCTATAGCCTATATAATAAATGTAATTTAAAAAAAGAAACAATGGGTACCGCTCTGCTGCACTGAATGTGTCGAGTTGGTCACTGTCAGTATTGTAAAGTATTTGAGTTAATGTATTTGAGTAAAAGTATTCAAATACTTTTTTCTGTATTGAATACTTTTTTTTATTCTTTTAATTCTTAATTTGTTTTTATTTATAATCCTTGTTAAATAAAAAAACCGCGCCGTCGTGTTTATCCTTCGACGTTATAACAATATTATATTATATATTTATTATTTATGAACAATTCGATATCGGTTTACGTCGATTAGATAGTAGCTTAATTAAATGTTTTTTTCTCCAATCATCGACGAATACGATACGTCGGTATCAGAATAAGCTTATTAAAACAAAATATATATTATGAAATAAGTTTTTGCTTAACAACTATTATACTTTAACTTTATATATTATTACTGCCTATTTACCAAGAAAATAGTTATCAATATTGTCATTAGGTATCGTTTATCGTCGACGACGGTATGGGATATCTAAAATCTAAATACATACCTATCTATATAGTTCTAATAGGTATATACCCATAGACCTTATATAAGGTATAAGGTCTATGTATATACCGCTGTAGAGAAAAGTTCATTGTTGTGGTGGAACTATCATCAGAATTTTGATTATAACAATTTATATCAAAACTAAATAGAATTTTTTTTTTGTATTTTACGATTATTTCAAATACTTCTAAAAAGTATTCGAGTATAACTCAAATACTTAACTTTTTATAGTATTTGGGTGGTATTTTAAATACTTTATTTTACAAGTATTTGAGTAATTACTTAAATACTTTTTAAAAGTATTTTTTACAACACTGGTCACTGTAATGGATGTGTTAAAATTGAATTCAATGATACTTATAGATAATTGTATACGAAAAATAAATCTCGGTGAAGACAATTTGTCAGCCTAGGATTATTTTATATTTTACTAGCTACATCACCTGACTTCATCCGGGAAAAAATGAACACACCTAAAATGCAGTGCTATGTATATCGGCGTATCTCGATAATAGATTAAGTCATAAAGACAATACATTTTAACTAATCGTTATAGTAATGTTAAAGTCGAAACTACATTTTTTCGATAACGCAATTTATATAATTCAGCTATTCGTGATATAAAAATAATGTGATCGGTGTTTTCCATACAACTCTTAAATACTTAATATTAAAACTATGTATGTAACAATATATATATATTATATATTAATATATAGTTTATAATTTAGGCCAGTATTATTTACGACAGAGTGTGAAAACGATTATATTATAATCGGCAGGGCTGGTAGTAAAAATTGGTCCAAGGGAAACAGAAAATTCGGCCCAATTTTGGACTAATAATAAAATATTTATAAGTTATCAGTCCAAATTTATCAAGCAGACCAAATTTAAATACAATACACCCCCTATCCACCCCCCACCACACACACACACACACACACACAAAAGAAAAATTAGGTGACATGTTGACACTCGGGGAGGTATTTGGAACAACTGAAAAAAAATTGGTAAAACGTTCAATAGTGTCATTAGAAAATTGGTACAAAAAACCGACCTGTTCTTTTATATATATTATATATATAAGGATTAATATTGATTCTAGTAATAATATAGGTAGGTTGAATTCATTTTTACAAAAAATATCGTATTTACTTAGCTATTTTTCTAAATTGATCAGTGATTTTTTGGTAACATAATGAACTACTTAAATGGGGGGCCTTGTGCCTTAGCTAAACATATTTTTGTACATTTTTAAATACTATCGAACTGTGGTTTTGTCAAAATCTGAACTTAAAATAATTATAAAAAAAAAGTCGCCTATACATCGTCAATATTTTTAAATAACTATAATAAAAACTTATAAGGAACCTTTGTACTTATTACATTATTATAATTTTTTTGCCAATATTTTTAGAAAAACAAATAAAATTAATCAAAGTTAATCTAAGCGCTTTTGCTTAACCAAACATTTTTTTTTTCAAACAACATTAAAATTTCATATTTTTTTTCCTTAATTGATTTAAAATATACTGTCAATTTTCAATTTTAACCTCCCAAAAGTATTAATTAGTTTCAAGACTAAAAAAGTTTGAAATTTAAATATTTAATATAAGATTTATCATAAATGATTTATTGTTCTTATATTATATACTTATATATTTTTTAAATCTTTTAAAGACCAAATTATTCAACTCAAATTTCAACTCATTTTTTGTATACAATGTCTTATCATTATATTATTGAATTAAAATTTAACACATATTTACAGTTAACAACTCTATGATTAGGTGCACTCAGAGTGAATTTTGCCGATTTATTGTATAACACGTCATTAACAATTAAAAAACAAATCCCTCTTTTGTTTTATCAAAAATGTACGAATTTGAAATATCCCTCGTATCATTTTAAACTTTTTGACTATTGAACAACTTTTGTCTTTCAGTTCTCTTCAAGCCATATCTTATATTTGTATGTTATAACTTGTAAGTTTATAACAGTATATTTTTACATGAAAAAAATCTGAATTTTATCGTATTCAGTACTCACGTAACATTAATTCAAACTTTATATTTTAGAGTTGCTAAATATTGTACCAAACATTTTATTGAATAAATATAGAATGTATTACTCTTAGTCTTTTTAAATAATTTATAATATGTAATTAAGGTTTTATTAAATTGAATGAAGTTTCTGTTAGTCCTAGAAAATTTACGATTTTATTTCGCTAAAATGTTTAGAATATAATATTAAAATTACAGGCAACTGTTTCAACTAATTTAATAAAGATTTTTCAAAATTACAATAATAGATTGATAAATTAATATCCAGTTAAATATATCACTCTGTACTCATTTATATTAAAAAAATGAAAATATGATATCAGACGAACATTAAGTATATTCTTTTCAACGGTTTGATTGATTATTCGTTTGAATATTACGAAAACCATATAAAATGTGAACGATTTTCCATAAAAATGTTTAAATTATGCAAAGCTAAATATATTATATATATATATATATATATTGCTTTAAATTAAAAGTTCATGAAACAAATTCGTATCTTCGTTAAATATATTATATTTGGTGCGCAGATTTCAGTTCAAAACCTCTGCTTCCAATAATAATGCAGTACGAGTATATTGCGTAATTTATTATTAATAAATGATTTGATATAATTATTATATATTATATATTATAAATGTATGGTATAACTTATACCACACATTTACAATTATATCGTATATAAGTGTGGTATCCAACTTAAATGACTTATACTTTATATTCTTATACTTATAGTTTAATGCAACATATTGTATAGCTTTCTCTACATTTATTTATTGATTTGAAATAATGGTCGATGCTTTTATCACTTTTCTATTTTACTATTATACGAAATACAAATTTAATAATAACTTTGATATAACCTTTCAAGATTTTTTTATTACAAAAATATTTATTTTAAATTAGACAAAAGTTGAAAAATGTATAATATATTAATGTGTCTTATGTTGTACCTACCTATATAATATGTTAATATCATAATTTATTTGGTAAAATATATGACATATTATATACTTTAATAGTTTCATATACTTATGTATAATACATACGAGTGTAATAATTTCAAACACCGACCTTATTCAAAGTATTAAATAATAAAGTAACTATATGAGTACCTACCTATTCAATATGCAATATAAATATTAGACTTATGCCGTTTACTTTTTTGCACGTTAATATAACTCACTAAAAAAATGAACCAAAATATATTATACGTTTTTAAATAATAAAAATTGTATGACATTTTTCGAAATGTTTTTGTTATAAAACACAGTTTTCTATAGCACATATTAATATGTAGGTACAGTGTACAGTGTACTTACTACTTACACCTTGGTATCTAACGTAAGCATATTACACTAACCTTGTATTTCCTGTTTACTTTTATTGCACCCTACTTTTATAAACATAAATCGGATAAATGCATAAATAAAATGACTAAACATAAACATAAATACACGTTTTTGCAAAATGTCTGTTAACCGTCCCTTTGATTAACCATCACAGCCCTGCAGATGGTACTGACGGTGACAGTTAATCAAAGTTCTACTGTACTTACTTAAAAACGCAAAACTTCAAAACAAAACAATATTTTAAATTAAAAAAAAAAACGATATACGTGTAGACTAGTTTGTACTAATTATGTAAAACTACATTTCGAATAAATCAAAAATATGGCTAAAGTATTGTATTTCTACGATATATATCATAAAGGTATAGTAGGTAAATACTAAATAATATTACAATGTAAGGTCACGAATAATCCATATAATATATTTATTAAAATGTTCTAGGAAATTCAAAGATTATTAAAATTAATTATATATTATGTTCTATACATGATCCATGATATTTGTAAAACCTTATGGTTAAATCAATAAAACGTTTATAATTTATTACATGTAAGATAATTAGTACGTATAATGACTTTAATTTAATTGCAAACTTACCACACGGCAACTCAATATCTTCAATATCTGAATCATTACGTTTTGGTTCCAGTTCTGGTACCGTTTCTGGTTTTGGATCTGGTTCAGGGTCTTCAGTGAATATGACTTTGTGATAATGTTGCAGACTTCCAGAGAAGTCGGCTGAAAATGTTTGATTTAATTAAATGTCTAGGTAACTGACATTAATTTCTTGGCAGGTGGCACTGCTGGGAGATTTTCTACTTTACAATTAATGTTCCTATGTCAAATGTTATTTTAAATCACCACACTTGCTCATTATACCTGTAGATTGTAAATATATTTTTAAATAATAAAAAAAAAAGTAAAAACTAATAACTAGTGTTCAATTGTATACTTGTAACGTATAATTAATCTCTATGATTTATGGAATGTGCATATATTATATATCTTGCTTCACGTGTAATTAATTTAGGTTTAAAACTTTAAAATTTTGTTGAACAAAATTTAATTTTGAATTTTTTATATTTGTACATTTTTCCAAAGGATACAATATACAAATATATCACAAGATAACAATACTTATTTTTTTCTAAATTTTCGAAACGCGCGGTTACATTAAGTTACATGTAGTAACATACTGATATAGGCATCTAGGAATATAGGTACCTATACCTATATTGTATACCTATCTAGTATCTACTGGATATGTATTCTGTATAAGTAAAGTATATACTATTGGAATGAATTTAATGCATAATGACAAACAGCCAAAGTTATGTTGTAATTAAATAATTGAATATTTATAATTTGTATGATATACTAACTGCATATGAGATAATTTTCGTCTTCTCCGTGTAGACAATCAGAAAAATTATTGCATTTATATTTATTTGCAATACAAACGTCCGACTGGATGCACAAAAATGAACCTTCGTGACAATCACTAGAGCCTAAAAGTGATTAAATGATATTATCTGATTATAAGTTTGACATACTTGAACATCGTAAAAAATATTCACTGACCATAATTTAAGTACAAAGTAATAAGGGCCAGTGAAAAGAGACAGGAGATAATGAAAGTACTTATAATGGCCGATCGAGTTGCTGGCATTATGATTTTCAGAGATATGAACGTGGTTGAACACTACTGAGAAATGACGGAAAGCATGGACATTTATTCAAATTTTCCAAATGTTTACAAGTTGTGTTTGTTCGTCATCATCCCCCACTGTTAGAATCTGTGACGAACGCAATGATTACAATATTATTTAATGGCAACTAAAATTCAGATTAAATGTAGTGGTGGGTAGACGGGGTCCGCAATTAAACCCTCTGGTATACTTTGCATATTAATTTATTACAATGTATAACTAGCGTGTTCGGATTATGAATAAACAAATCTAAATTTATGGTCTATTCATGTCGATGGGTTATTAGTAAATTACACATTGAACAAATTTCCAATGGAAAATTAAATCTATTATAATTTTAACTATTATGTTAACGAGTTTAATTTTGTATACAAAATGTTGTATACTGAACTACAAATATTATACAGGATGATAAACATATTTATTAATTTAAAAAACTCAATATCTTGAAAACTAAAATGATATTTTATATAATTTGAAGTCATAAAAAATTTAAATTTCCAAATAAAAGTATATTTTTATTCTTTTGAATGACATCATACATTTTTAATTTCATAGTCCAAAAAAAAATGTTTTTTGAGAATTATATGTATAAATATCGAATTACAAAAGAGTAGTTTCTAAGTTATAATCAATAAGAATTTAAATTTTAGATAATCGTTGTACCCTAATGCCCCTCCACTTCACTCAAATAAACTTTAAATACTTATAATATAAGTTATAACTAAATAACTATTTATTTGAAATTTTTTTTTTTAGACGTCAAAATACTCCGACAAAAGTTCATCTTAGGAATTTTATATTAAAAATGTATGTTACGATTCGAAAGAGTAAAAAACTTAAAAATTATAACAATAAAAAATATAACTTTTTTGAAAATGTTATTATTTAAAGACTTCAAATTAGGTAAAAAAAAATATTTTCAAAAATATTGATTGTTTTCGAAACACTGTGTCTCACATTAAAAAGTTCCCCTTGTATATCTGCATAAATATGGAATATTAATTAATACCTACTTTTAAATACTTATCCGATATATATATCAATATGTGTATAACCACTATAGGACGTGTAGGTATTATTTATTTATCAGATTAATTATTCTAACGCACCTGTTCTAATTACACTATTTTTATTTTATTTATTTATACAATATTCAATTCAATTATGTTATAAATAATACTACAGCATGACATATATTCAATATTTGTATTACAGTGTTTACTGCACGAATAAATTTATTAAATTGTAAAAATTTGCAAATTTAATCATCGAACATAATCATATCTTTGTAATGTATTGATTTGCAATTAAGTACGTATACAAATTCAAATAATATAGATACCTACGTAGTATTTGAGATTGGATTTATTTGTAATGCATGTAAATAATTAATATGATATTGAGTAGAACCTATATTAAGATAAATAATTATAGAAACTCTTTTTACAATACCAGATCATGCATGTTAACCTATTTCACGTATGCACTAGGCACTACCAACCCTATACCTAGTGATCTGTCATTCGGTGACAAATAACACAAATAATTAGATAACAGGCCACAAATCTGAGATACTAGGAAAAAAGGAATCTTGACTGTGGCGGACTTGACTAGGGTTTTTCCGTAACACGATTTATGCTCATAATTGTTTTATTTATTTATTTAATTCTTACGTGATAGGTACCGTGAAGTCCGAAACTAACATTACAATGCATGCACATTAATTGAAATAAATGGGTCACTTATGTATTGCAACCTTGGTTATAAAAATTCAAACAATTAACCTAATTACGTCCCGGATTTCGTACCTACTGAATGTTTTTATCTACGAGCTACAATAAATGTTGGTAAATTAACGATAAATGCCCGCCTATTATTTTTGTGTTTTTATTATTTAGTGAACTAATTACACTGCAGTATTAGCTAATGATGATAAGCGAAAAATATAATTACTATATACATAATACATTGATATTTTTCAAGCAATAAATTATAATACGAATAAGAGAAGTAATATAATAATTTGTAGTCTCCAATTGAACATTTGAAAACAAAACTATAAAATCAGAATATTTTTATGAAAATTTAAATTGATAAAATCGAAAGGCCCCACTCCGCCAAACCCCAAGGTGCCAAAAAATTAATTTAATCTTATGAGTAAAATCGAAAATCCCGGACCCATTACAATTTAAATGACGTCCGTATATTCAACTATATTTGAAAATAATACTATACTGTAATAATATCATAATATTAAGTATTATAAATGGAGTATCTATATTGAACGGAGAATTATGAATTACAATAATAAAACATTTAAATATATTATTTCAAGGTAAAAATATCTAATATTTGTGCTACATTCTGTTTATAAAATATGGATTTATATTGAAGTTGTTGACAATTTCAAGTTATTCAAAGCTAATATACAAGTAAAATATTTTTAGGATAGTATCTATTTATTGAATCCAAAATAAACTACAAAAAAATGTATATAACAACTGAGTTTAAATATAACTTGATTCAAAAAAAAAATGTTATGATAATTAATTTTCTAGGATTAAAGAACTTTTTCAACATTTAGAACAAACATTTAAAGTTCGAATATATTTTACTTCAATAGACAAATTACTATTACATATACATACAACATACTATATCATACTAATTAATTATGAAAACATGTATCAAGTACTTTTTCTCCAATAATGAATTCACCAGAAACACAAAATGATAACTAGGTATTCAGAAAAAATAAGTGAATATTTATCGAAGGCATATCCTAATGATGTAACTGCTCAAGAGCTAAAAGAAGACTTAGGGCCCGTTTTACAATAGTTGAACTCCGGTTAAACCACCGAATTCGGCCGGTAAAATCAGTGGTTCAAGCGTAACCGAGGTTTAAACTATGATTGTAAAACGAGCCCTTAATAATTTTTTACTAAGTCTACAATGAATCAAAGTTGATAAGAAATGTAGAAAACCTTACAGAGTGTCATGTACTCATATCTAAGTAGAAAACTATGGACACTATTGTATATTTTACCATAGAGTTTAGGTTACTAATATTCATATATATACAGGAGAATAGAATATTAATTATGTACTAAAATTTTGACAATTATTTGACATCTTCGAAGTATTACGTTCTCATGGAGACCAGTTAAAAATAGCGTGAAATCGTATTATACGGGTTATGTTGAACGTTGTCTGATTCGTTTTTTACGGGACTCATAAAAATGAGCGTATTATGCGAGATATGATATTGTCTTACACAGATTCTACTGTAGGTACTATAAGTCTATGTCTGTATTATGATATCTATAGTATTTGGTACAACGCAAAGTCAATTTTATTTTATTTTCATAAACTGTCAAGTGTAAAGCAGACAACTACAATACATTGATTTCGAGACAAGTAAGTTTGGTATTTATTTTATATAATTATAAGCTATTGTAATTTGTATTGCATTATATTGTAGTCAACGTGTACATAGTTGTGGTTGTTTCATTATATTATTATGTTCTACAATTTAACAAAATATATAGGGAGTAGGTAGGTACCTATTCATATTTGCGTAGTTGGTCTAGAACAGGGATGGCAAACTAGAACCTGTGATATCGGCGTGTCAAAAACAAAAAAAAAAATTCATATTTTATCGAAGTTGACAAGTCGGTATGACATAAATAATTAAAAAATACACCCATTAAATAATATAATCATTAATGTCAATCAATTTAATGTGACATGTTTTTTGTATTTCTTTCAGTAAATAATATGTAAATATTATTATAATAATTTATTTAGTTTCAAAATTCCAATTATCATTGAAGTATGAAGAATTTAAGCGACTTCAAATTGAGAAAATATTTAAATCTAAAATATTTTAGATAGGTAGTAGGTAAAATAAAAATTATGATTTATGTTTAAATCTACATGTCATAAGTCATCCTTGGTCTAGAGTCTAGACAATATGAGTCAAATAATCTTTAAGGAAATTGTTTGATTCTATTCACTTAAAATATAATATAGCTATACCTACCTAATTATTTATATATATATATATATATATATATATGTATTATGTATACATTCTATACATAACAATAACTATATTACATCTAAAATTCATTTTTCACATAATTCAATTTATATAATTATATTTTTTGATGAGAAAACTGTTGATTTTTTATTCTAAAATGATTCTCTATTTTAAGATGGTATAAGAATAATTATATAAAAGATTAAAATTATTAGTCTACATTTCATAAGCTCCTATATAAACTAGTACCTACACTTTAATTAAATTATTTAATATTTTAAGGTGGGTATTAATAAATGTATTCTATTATGTATTTATTATTTTAAGGATAGTATTAATTGAATATAATTATTAATTTTTAGTATTTAGAAAATAAGTTTTATTTTGAGTGCAATAAGTAAAAATATGTGATTTATTATTTATGTTATAAAATAGATTATTATTTCTATTATTTTTTATTTTTAACAAATATTACCGTAGGCAATATAAAGTAGCTATAGTATCATTACTCGAATTATTATCTCATTTAAATACATTTATAAAGTTCCTATAAGGTGATATAATAATCAATACAGTTCTTATTTTTAATAATAATTAGTACCTTTATTGTAATTTATTATATTATAATATGTTTGACAAATATAACATGTGATACACTTAAACAAAAAGTAAAGGTACTACAGCGTCATATGTTATATTATTATTCTTTTTACATAGCTACCTAGCAAGGTACTCAAGTACGGTAGTTATTATAAAATCCTGCAATCGTTATACATTTATTATTTTAATTTTTTTATTTAATTACAATAAGCAAATATTTATCTAATAAAAAAATAGTATTATTAAAAACAGATAAAACTGGGGTAAATGTAAACATTTTTGATACCATCTTAAGTTGTTGATAAAAACACATTCTGCTTAAAATCATACATTGTACTTTTATTATTCTTTCTTGATTTTTGTCAGAACAATATTTTATTTGATGTTATGTACATATATATTGTTTATCAAAACATATCTTCAATTATTTTGTTTTCGTTTTGAAGAGTGTACGGTAGATATTCTCTGACATATTCAAAAATGAAAGTATAATCAAAGTTGTTGATCCATTTTGTTTGTTAATAGATTCTGAATAGATTTAGCATGTTTTGAGTACAATATATGGGTCAATTTTGCTCCAAGTCATTAGTAATATCTATTTTACCTTAACGAATTGTTATTATGCTTTATTTTCATTGCCCCGCTAATTTAATGTAAAAACGCACATAATAACCATTTGAAGAAATAATTAATATGTACCGATGATTCATTTACTTTTCCTTCAGATTTTATTCTATTCTATTGAATTATACCAGAGATATTAATTTCCATTTGCCCTAAATTTTTTAATTTTTTAAATTGTAATGGGGCAAATTTAAATTCAAAATTGTGAACTGGATAATGTTTTTATACTAAATATGACCTGAAAGTATTGTTCCTTGGACATTTTTACATATAATTGCATTGCAAAATATATGTAGAATACATTACATAAGGGCGAATGTTTATATTAAGGTAAACCTTGTCAAAACCATTTACATTTACCCCAGTTGACCCTATGATCTTACTTTTATTTTATTCATTATACAGACTGTATCAAGTGTCTACATCCGATGTCATACATTTATATTTATTTTAAAAATGAAGATATAAGGGTGAAATAAAATAAAATATATTCTTAAAACAGGTAAGTTTTATTAATCGGTCAAGCATTAATACATGTGTTGCTAACTTGCGATTAACCGTTGTCGAACTATATCAGTTCGTAATCGGATGAAGACTTTTGAAACACCCTGTACAATTACCTAACCTATAACCACAATTCGATATTACGATTTGAGATATATCTTAAATTGTGGTGCATATACATACAAACGTACCTATGCAGATCTTTTCAGGGGTGTATTTAGAAATGTATCATGGGGGGAAGTTAAAATCATACATACACAGCTATAACTTATCTCACATTTTTTATCACGAACTTTTGACACTTTATCAGTTACACTTTCAGATCATGTAAAAATCATGTACAGTCAATGGGGAGGGTACAGGCCTCATGCCCCCCCCCCCCATAAATACGCCCCTGGCATTGTTCAGACACAAGTCCATATTTATTTTATAGACACCATTTGGACACCAGTGTCCAAACTTGACACTTTCTATGATCTTGTCGTATTCAAATGTAAGTGTTGGACTGGTGTCTGGCACCAGTCCAAGACCAATAAAAATAACTACTGACACTAACTGAAAACCAATATTTTTATCCGGATAATATATAGTTTATTCGATAAAATAGATACAAAGAAAGATAAAAGTGCGCGAAGAAAAGTTGTTTTTCTTGTTTCCGTGACCTTAAGTCATTTCACAGTTCGTGAATGTATATAATATATATATATATATCAATGTGTATATGTATATTGTATGAATATTGTATGTGTGTGTGTTTTCATCTAAGAATTTTTCATCAGCAAGTTGACAAGCAAGACAGCTAGTCAATTCATACAAAATGGAAATCAGACATGGATAGAAACAACCCGATGTTGTAGGTATATCCGCAGTGATAACAAGATGCATGTTAAACCAATGATCGTCAACTGTCAGATCAGGACTTACATAAAAAAAAAAGGAAATGAATCATTTATTTTTATCATAGGGAAGTACAATAAATAGCATACCACCAGACATTAATTAACATTTAATTAAACAATTAACATATAGAGGCAAAGTTTCGTGCATTCAGGCAATATAAGTTGACCAGCTGAAGATGGTGATGCACAAAGCTTTCTATAAGTAGCTAGTATTTGAGCAGTTTTATCAGTAATTGTTTCCTTTACTTATCGTCCAGAACTTTCCAATATTTTATACGTAACTAAATTAAAATATAACTTGAGAATTCAATCCGTATTATAAAACATATACAAAATACCTTGTTTTACAAAGAAATTCATTATTGTATCTAAGTCAAAACTACAATATAATTCACCCATTTGTCCACTAGAACGTAATGATAGATTTAATATACGCAAACGTCTCTGTCCACTACATGACTTGTATAACATGGCTGTTTGTACTAATACTCAATTTTGTTCATCAAGCTTATCATCATGTTTTACTTCAATTGAAATAGCCTGGAAATGATATTAAACAATTAATAAAGTGTAAAAAAATCAATCTAACATAATATAAGTATATGACAAAAAGTCCACTGATTTGAATTTACTAAGAACACAGAGGAATAGTGTTATGTTTTATTATTTGTATTACATATTATAAATTTAAAGGTATTAATTAATAATTTACTGTCAATTTAAGTGGTTATGGTAGTTAATTGTACGTACTTTTAAATACTTTAAATACTTTTTGAAGTATTTATATGGTATTTTAAATATAATTTATTTTATGTATTTTTTAAGTATTTTGAATAATTTTTAAAAAATTTTTTAACAAAATTTAAATTCTTGTAATAAAACACCATAAAGTCCGTTTTATTAATTTTAATTTATTATTTTTCACAAAAAATTCACAACAGTTGAAAACTATTATTATGTTTTTGTATAGTCAAAATAAGTAATAACAATATTTAAAATTTGAAAAATACCACATCTAATTTTTTATGGTTTCTATAATGGAATATTTTAAGAAAATTGAAAATCTAAAATTTTAAAATAGTTCCATATCAATATAGTTAATACCACTCTTTAGTTTATTTTTTTCATTAAAATTTAATCAATATTAGTTGAAATATATCTGAATGCAGAGTGAAATATGTAAACATGTATATATCCCTAGATAGTCAGACATGTTATAGTAATTGTGACTATCTATGATATGTAGTGACATAATAGGTACCTATACTGGTGTATAATATACATATTATATATTATATAGCATACAATTAAAAAAAAATACTTGTATTTGTATTCAAATACTTTGTAAGTATTCGTAAAATACATTTTTATAATAGGATTTAAAAAGCATTTTTTATTCGAATACTAGTATTAGTATCTTACTACTTTTCAAAAGTATTTTTTTACAAAACTGCTCATAGGGAATAGTATCTAAAATTATTTTTTTTTATATACGCTATAATTACGGGTTTCGCATTGATTTACACGGCAACCACATTTATAGTAGCTTATTCTGAAAGTTATTTTTAAAAAATAATATGTTTATTATAAAAGTATAATACTTTAAAGTAAATAATATATTATATATATATATATATATTACAGCATCAAAAACAGTTAGCCGGCTAATATCATGTTTTAAATCATACAAGAATCGTTGACCATCAACTTCAGCCTAAATATAAAAAATGTTAATAGTATTATGAGAAAATGACAACATGAACATATAAGAGCAAAACATTACATCTCAATAACTTACTTGGAAATATGTGTATTTGAAAATGTCACTACCACTAGTTTTAGAAATTTGACCAATTGTAGGTAAATCTATAAAAGAGTTATTTAGTGATGAATAGATCAACACTACATCCAACTTGAAAACACTCATCTCTTAATTCTTTATACACATTTGTTTGCGGGTCTATTTAAAGAAATGTTTATGTATAATTTATCAGAAAAATTCAAAAATTATTCAAGATTTAACTTACCCAACATATTTTTTTCTTCATCGGTGGCAAGTAATTTTCGATCTTCTCGATTTTTAAGTTTACCCGGAGCTTCTGCTATTGGTAATGATGAATGAAATACAAATAATTTACCACAACAATCGGCATTTTAAAGAAACAATATTTTAAAAATAAATAATTAAAGATTTCTAAGATCCCTATTAGAAAAATAACAGCATATCAACATTATTATTCAATTATTTTAAGAATTCCAAGTTTCCCACCACAACCAAATTCATCAACTCAGCAACCAGGCTTTCGACCACAACCTAATTCAATTCTGCAGCAGCCAGGCTTTCTACCACGACCAAATTCATCGCACGAACCAGGATTTCCACAACTAACAAATTCAACACCACAACAGCCAGAATTTCCTCCACAACCTAATTCAACTCTGCAGTAGCAAGGCGCTCCATCGCAACCTAATAATTCAACTCTGCAGCAATCGGAATTTTCTCAACAACCCAATTTAATATCGCAGTAGTCTGGTTTTCCACCTCAACAGCAACGAGGTTTTCCTCCTCAGTCAGGAAGCTTACCATCTCAACAAATGGGTTATCCTCCTCAGACAGGTAATTTACCATCACGACAAGCAGGCTACCCACCTCAACAGTCGGGCTTAACATCTCAACAACCACAATAACGACTACAGTCTGTATATTCACAGCAACAAAATGATTTTCATCCTCAACAACCTGGTTATCCACCTTAACAACCTTGGTATCCAACTCAACAGCCAGGTTTTAGTCAAGGTACACCAGTTTAAATGGGTCAGCCAGCTCCAAGTAGGAGATTAGATTCTGACCAAATGCCAAGTCTATTAAGTATTTAACCACATTTGATTTGTTGGTTGATCAGAAGTTAAAATATTTAATATTTAATTATAATATTCAGGTACAAGTTATACAAGATAAAGTAAAAGTAAAAGTACAAGTAAAAGTACAAGTAAAAGTGGTTTATTTTTAACTAATCAAAGAGGCTTAGTACCCGCTTTGGTTACTACAGATTTCACTATCTAAGATTCTGGTAATGCATCACCTAGATTGATAAGATCAACTATGTATTGTGTATCTACCACAACGGACATGGTGAAATAAGTAAATACAATTTTATTTTAGTTATAAATAATTAATATTATAAATAACTACTTTTAAAATATTTGTAGACATCTGTACCATTTAGATTAGTTATCAGTCAATTGACAAAAATAAAACCAGATGGATATCTTCTACCTATTATAAATACTGGTGAAATTGGACCAGTCAGGTGTAAGAGCGTACATGAGGCCATTTATGCAGTTTATTGATGGTGAAAAACACTTTACTTACCTTTTATATAAAGCTACAACAGAAGGTAATTTTTTAGTTTCCTTATATTAATAATTTAGGAGGATGCTAAGGATCGTAGTAAGTGGAAATTGAGAACCGAATGGCCGACCCCAAATAGTTGGGAGAGAAGGCAAAGGAAAAGAAGAAGATATTAAAAATTAATTTTTAACAAAATACAGTTTGTTTTTTAGTACCAGTTGAATATTTCCAACACTTGGTTCATACTGGTCAACCGCTCAACCGCTCTGAAAGGCCTGAATTAGGTTTTGGATCTTATGAATTTATCGTTCCGAAAGAATATTTTAGGGTATGTATAACAATAAATAATATTTTATAGGCTTCTTAAGTGAGTTTGGTTATAGTCAGTTGGAATACAATAGATATGACTCGTAAATGCATCATTGGCATTAAGTTAAAACTTGTTATGACACTCTTAGGGCCCGTTTTACAATCATAGTTTTAAACCTCGGTTACGCTTGAACCACTGATTTTACCGGCCGAATTCTGTGGTTTAACCGGAGTTCAATTATTGTAATTCGGGCCCTAACAGCGTTGAAAGTGTTTATAACAAGTAATGATGAACACTTCACAAGACTGATAGTCCTGTTAGTTATAACTTATAACCACACACCAGTGTAGATTCTCATTAATAATACGATTGTCTACTCACTTATTAGGTATATAGTAAAAGAGAGACATAATAACTATTTATTAGTTCTTCAATCCGAGTATGGTTGCATGCCGTA
>NC_042493.1:65221466-65221971 GCF_005508785.2 Acyrthosiphon pisum | reverse complement strand
AAAAAAAAACACACATCATTTTACCTAAATAAATACAATCATCGCTTCGCTCAGAATCTAAAATATATAGGTAGGTGCCAGCTATTCAGATTTATCTACTAGTATATTATTTGAAAGTACATTATTAAGAAATATATGTATTTTTATCATAGTTAACCACAAGATAGATATAATAATTTATGATAGACTTTTAAATTTTATGAATACGAAAGTAAAATGTCGAAAAAGAATAAATTATCTTGTACCAGTGATTTGGATTCCTGAGAACGAATTCCTTTTTAAAAAAAAAATAACAAGAAAATGTATGAGTTAATTTTTCAAGGAAAAATAACAAAATTGTTCGTTTCTTTCTAGTTCCAATAATTTACACAGATATGTAAATAATTGAAATTGAGATAATATATATGTATATATAGTATTTATTGTGTATAATGTATAATGCCAATTAGTGATCGTTATTGAGTATCGGCGTTAATCGTTACTCACTAAAGGGGATTCACACCTC
>NC_042493.1:65215107-65218619 GCF_005508785.2 Acyrthosiphon pisum | reverse complement strand
AAATTATAAATGTAATTTAACAATCGTGCAGTAATATACAAAACGATAAGTAATCATATAGTAATTCAAGTAATTGTATTGGCGTTAATCCCAAACTGACCTTTACCAATTAACTAAAATATAAAAACAAAATATAAAATAATTAGAGATTCAAATTTGATTGTTAACAACATAATATGCTATTAGTACTATTGTAGAATTATATTATACTATTATATTTGCTATGATTTATTTTATAACCCTACATTTTGTTACAGAACTCGTCTACCATAAGCCCTTATTTTTTTTATTAATACTGTTTAGTATATTAAATTATTTCTTTATTTCATTGGGAATCGATGATAAAAGAAATTAGAAAAAAAAGTAATTATAAATTATGAACATTCATTGTTTAAAATTTTTCAATTATCAGTACTTACGTAGTTGCATTTCAAAATAACTATTAAAAGGTTTTCTAAAAATAATCGTTACATTTGACAATGAATTTTTATACACATTTAATTTCTAAATGATTCCTATTATCATTGATTATAAATACTGGCCCGTATTTATGCTTCGCGAAAAATTGTCAAAGATGGATGTGGCCGTTTAAAGCGCTGTCGTCGTCCATAAATAACTAATGGGCGAAGACAGAGCTTCATAACAGCCACTTCCATTTTTCGCGAAACGTGTGCCAGTGAGGAACCTATATAGTATTTATAATCAATACTATTATTTTAGTATTTTATAAAATAATAAACTTAAAAATTAAATTAAAATTGACATATTTTTCATTGAAGTATTATAGTGAATATAAAAAAAAATTAATAAAATAAGATGAATAGTTATTTGCAAAATAATTCAGAACAAATTCTTTTTTTATCCTCAAATCTATAAAACATTGGGACAACAATAACCTGAACTAATTAATATTATTTATTGGAATTATTGAATTTTCTTATACATTATGTACAGTATAAAAATCTCTTGTAGTAAAAGTCAAATGTTTTCAAGATGATTGATGTTTTCATGATGACATTAATATATTATAAACCATAAATCGCCCACATTTAATGAATATAACAAACTTTGTAGGTAACAAAATGATTCAAACATTAAAAATAACTCATATAAAGAATAAAGTTTCAAAAATAGAAAATGCAATATTTTATAAAAAAAAAAAAATGCACCGATTAGTTTGATTGGATTTATTGGGATTCAGTTATCACAAGCATACTATAAATTATGAAATATTTTGAAATAGAATTATCAATAGATAATTAATTTATAGTAATATCTTTAGAGCAATGTACATTCTTATTCCAAATAAATGTAGGAAAATAATTGATGGATTGTATCATTGAAAAAATATTATTGTATAACACTATAACAGAATAATACAATAATTATTTATTTAAAACAATATACTATCATTTTAAAATGAATATAAGAAATTATGTTAAGAAATAAAAGATGAATAATAATTAAACATTATTTTTTGTATAAAGTAATTACACTTAATAGAGTATAACATAAAAAAAAAAAATTTTCTTTGATTATTTTAAACCACATTAAGTAGTATAATAGTAGATACTAAAAATAATATGTTTACCATTTCTGTGTGTGCTAACTGAGACAATTGCGAATTTCCTTATGCATGTGACACAAAAATTTTACATAAGATGGACTATTGTCGATACCATGATCTTGAACTAAGAAATGTCTCACAACAGTTTCAATTTTATCTTTTTGCCGCATAATTGCAAGCTGTAAATAAAATATAACGTTAAACACACCCGAACACCTAGTATAAATCAGATTAATATTTAGCTATAGAAGTATATATACTCTCATCGTGTGGCTTTGTTCATTTTGAATTTTAGATAACACCTGACGAATAATTTTATAATTAACATATGTTATGTTCTGAACACCAAACACGTCTGACAAAAATGTTTGACATAGACCCATACCAAGCCGCATAAACATATATACTCCATTTTCTAAACACAAAAATATTGTAAAAACTATAAATAATGCATTTATTGTTGTAAAAGAAAAATGCTGTTTACCCAAAATATAAGCTCCATTTTCTGCAAAATTTTCAATAGAACAACTCAATTGATCTGATATTGAAACATCATCTAAGAGTTTTTCATCAGCAAGTGTATGAATGGAAATCAGACGTGGATAGAAACAACCCAATGTTGTAGGTATATCCACAGTGATAACAAGATGCATGTTAAACCAATGATCGTCAACTGTCAGATCAGGACTTACATAAAAAAAAAGGAAATGAATCATTTATTTTTATCATAGGGAAGTACAATAAATAGCTTACCACCGGACATTAAATAACATTTAATTAAAAAATTAACATATAGAGGCATAAGTTTCGTGCATCCAGGCAATTTAAGTTGACCAGCTGAAGATGGTGATGCACCGCAAAGCTTTCTATAAGTAGCTAGTATTTGAGCAGTTTTATCAGTAATTGTTTCCTTTACTTATCGTCCAGAACTTTCCAATATTTTATACGTAACTAAATTAAAATATAACTTGAGAATTAAATCCGTATTATAAAACATATACAAAATACCTTGTTTTCCAAAGAAATTCATTATTGTATCTAAGTCACAACTACAATATAATTCACCCATTTGTCCACTAGAACGTAATGATAGATTTAATATACGCAAACGTCTCTGTCCACTACATGACTTGTATAACATGGCTGTTTGTACTAATACTCAATTTTGTTCATCAAGCTTATCATCATGTTTTACTTCAATTGAAATAGCCTGGAAATGATATTAAACAATTAATAAAGTGTAAAAAAATCAATCTAACATAATATAAGTATATGACAAAAAGTCCACTGATTTGAATTGACTAAGAACACAGAGGAATAGTGTTATGTTTTATTATTTGTATTACATATTATAAATTTAAAGGTATTAAATAATTTACTGTCAATTTAAGTGGTTATGGTAGTTAATTGTACGTACTTTTAAATACTTTTAAGGTGTCTCATAGGGGTCAGTGGCGTTTAACATAGGGTCCAAGTGTTGCTAAGGTACAGTTCTGTAAAGTATTTAAGTAAAAGTATTTGAGTAAAAGTATACAAATACTTTTTTAAGTATTGAACAATTTTTTAAATACTTTCAGCATGAAGTATTTTGAATAGTATTTTAAATATTTTTTTTATATTAAATACTTTTTGGTATTAGATTTTGAGTGGAACGATGAATGTATTGATTTTACAATGATGTGTGTTTTAGATTTTGAACGAAGTGATGAATGTATTGATTTTACAATGAAGGGGGGTTTTTTTTTTTTTTTTTTTTTTTTTTTTTTTTTTTTTTTTTTTTTTTTGTGTCTGACGACAACTTTTGGAGCAGTAAAAATGCTTCGATTTTCAAAAGTTGTACCTTTTCTGAAAGGAAAGTGAATCTAGTTGGTACTTTGGGGGGTCAAAAGTGAAAATTTCCCAATACTTTTCAAAAGCGGCAGGAAAAACCTTAAAAAAATAACGG
>NC_042493.1:65201996-65215057 GCF_005508785.2 Acyrthosiphon pisum | reverse complement strand
TGGTAGTAATTGTACGTACTTTTAAATACTTTTAAGGTGTCTCATAGGGGTCAGTGGCGTTTAACATAGGTTCCAAGTGTTGCTAAGGTACAGTTCTGTAAAGTATTTAAGTAAAAGTATTTGAGTAAAAGTATTCAAATACTTTTTTAAGTATTGAACAATTTTTTAAATACTTTCAGCATGAAGTATTTTGAATAGTATTTTAAATATTTTTTTTTATATTAAATACTTTTTGGTATTTAATACTTTGGTTTTTTATTCCGAACATTTTATTTTTATTCGCAATAATTGGTTGGAAAAATATTATTGTCAACTAAAATAATAGAATAATAGTTATATTAATAATAGTATTTGTAAGTTATTACAAGTATTTAAGTAGTATTTGAAATACCATACAATTAAAGTATTTGAGTAGTATCTTAAATACTTAAAAAAAATATGTATTCGAGTATTTACTCAAGTATTTTTTAATAGTATTCTTTACAGGACTGCTAAGGTAACACCTTAAACATTGGTAGGTATTAATAGAAGGCAAATACAATGTTTTATTGATAGATATAACAATCTTATAGGGGGTAGTACCAAACATTTTTTGAACGACAGTATATATTTTTTTATATACGCTACAATTACGGTAAATAATATATTATATATATATATATATATATATATTACAGCATCAAAAACAGTTGGCTGGCTAATATCATGTTTTAAATCATACAAGAATCGTTGACCATCAACTTCAGCCTAAATATAAAAAAAGTTAATAGTATTATGAGAAAATGACAACATGAACATATAAGAGCAAATCATTACATCTCAATAACTTACTTGGAAATATGTGTTTTTCAAAATTTCACTACCACTAAATTTAGAAATTTGACCAATTGTAGGTAAATCTATAAAAGAGTTTTTAGTGATGAATAGATCAACACTACATCCAACTTGAACACACTCCTCTCCTAATTCTTTATACCCATTTGTTTGCGGGTCTGTTTAAAGAAATGTTATTTTGTTTGACTGATTTTGAAATTATTAAATGTAATCTCTTATTGTTTTATATTTGTATAACTAATTAATCAATAATATAAAAGAAAATATGATTATATGATATTTAATTTAACTATTTTTAAATAATTATCAGTCTGATAAGTCACATACTAAACGTATACCATTCATTTTTCTAATAAAATTATGATAATGTATATCTACTACAAATTTATTTACTAGAATTTTAGTACATTTCTAGTTGATATGTATAATTATCAACTAGGAAGTCAATAGTGGCCAATGGCCCATGAAAATAAACTATAGGTATACTTGTGTACCTAGTGCTGTAACTAGTGGGGAGCAGGGGGTCAGTACTCCGAGAGTGAGGCCCCACGTGGAAGTTAACATCACATAAAAGTTAACGAAAACAAACGAGTGAAAGTTTATGAAATGTGTCTCTATTTGTTAACAAAATGTAAATATTTCACGGTGTCGGGAGAGAAGTGCCGCCATCTCTCCCCCGAGCATGGCAGATACATACTGGAAAAAAAAAATGTAATAACTAAAATAATATATAAATATATTAATATACTATCCCGCAATATGCCACAACGGTCGATAATAGTTGTTATTAGTAAATTACCTATTTTTAATTTAATTGAACGACAAATATATTGATACGAGGGTAGTTCTATAAAGCCGGCATTTTATAATTTATTTTTCTATTAAAAGTATCATATGTTGAATTTATTTTGCCAAAAAAATTACATGTTAATAATATTATTATATTAAGTCTTAGATCATTGTTATTAACTTATAAGTTAATACTGCATACCATAAACCAGTATGAATAGGTTTGCTGTATAAATAACTTAAAATCAGTCTAAATATTCTATTGTGCATAAAAAATAATAATACATGCACCTAATAGTAAATTGTTTGAAGTTTCTATGATTCTTTTTTTCGAATTTCAACATAATAACTAAAAGTGTCCATAAATATAAATGTAGCACTGTACTTAAGTCTCTTAAAAGGATGTCAAACCCGCATGTATTGTCTCCGTCTTACAAACGAGTAACATACCAAATTTAAGTTCAGAAATTCAAGTTTTATGCTGTTAGCTTAAAAATTAGAGTGAATCGACTTATTATGAAACTTGATGGTAAAAACATTATCTGTGTTTTTATGGAAGTTTTTTTACAATAATTCAGTTTTTAAGTGAGTTATGAGCATTTTTAATTTCACTTAAAAACTGAATTATCGTAAAAAAACTTTCATCAAAACACAGATAATGTTCTTATCATAGAGTTTCATAATAGGTCGATTTAATCTAATTTTTAAGCCAACGGCATAAAATGTGAACTGTTGAGCGTAAATTTGGTATGTTACCTACTCGTTTGTAAGACGGAGACAATACATTCGGTAGTGGCGTCCCCTTAACTACATTGACACTAACACTGTAACACTGTTTCAGTTATGTATTTAGATACATGTGTAATGGATAACACTTATCAAAAAAACATTTCTTTAGCTTGAGTCTACAGGTTAAAAATTAAACATGTTTTAATTAAGACAAAGAGGGTGCACTTATTGTTTACTTATTTACTTATTGGCCCATGTGAAACATAGCAAATTTGTGTTCAGCAGGACCAAACTTGATGTGTTATAAGGTTTTGTATTAGAGTGAACTATCTAACTTAAAGTTAAGAATAATGTATGTGTACTTATGTTGGCTTTTTCACAATATTTAAATTTTAAAGCAAGATATGAGTATTTTTAAATTGTCACATTATACACTTATAACTCACTTAACAATTGACATATCGTAAGAACAAAGATAATGTTTACTCAATAATACTTATTTTGTGTTTTAATAAAATTGTACAATCAAAATTTAGCTTAAGTACAATTATATTTTTTCTTACCTTTAAATTATAAAAATGAACAGTTGTATCATAAGTTATAAAACCAACACGTATTTTACTTTCTTAATTCCCAACTCTGTTGGTAATTGAGTTAATAATTCTTTCATGAACGCACATATGAGCTTAACAAGTTCAGATTTTATATTATTATAAGAAACATCTATTACAAATATATATGCAGGAGGTTTTGGTAGAATTTCTTTCTGGAAAATACAAATAAAAACATTATATTAAATTTAACTAATGCAGACTACTGATCAATAATAGAATATATTTATTATTTTAAAAAAGCAGATACCAGATACTATATCTGAAATAGTTATACCAGAATAATGACAGAACGTAGGTGACAATTTAATCATAATGATAATAGTTAACTACTTGGAATAAAAAGTGTGGTTAAGCAATTTAATTTTAGTCACAATATCAATGAAGCGAGTTAGAGAAGGCAATTTAAATAATTAAATGAATATCTTAAATATGTAGTAACTTTGAAATCAGTTAATAGAGAATGGCTAACACACATATCATAAAATAAGACACAGAGTTAATATACGGCATGCAACCATACTCGGATTGAAGAACTAATAAATAGTTATTATGTCTCTTTTTTACTATATACCTAATAAGTGAGTAGACAATCGTATTATTAATGAGAATCTACACTGGTGTGTGGTTATAAGTTATAACTAACAGGACTATCAGTCTTGTGAAGTGTTCATCATTACTTGTTATAAACACTTTCAACGCTGTTAGGGCCCGAATTACAATAGTTGAACTCCGGTTAAACCACAGAATTCGGCCGGTAAAATCAGTGGTTCAAGCGTAACCGAGGTTTAAAACTATGATTGTAAAACGGGCCCTAAGAGTGTCATTACAAGTTTTAACTTAATGCCAATGATGCATTTACGAGTCATATCTATTGTATTCCAACTGACTATAACCAAACTCACTTAAGAAGCCTATAAAATATTATTTATTGTTATACATACCCTAAAATATTCTTTCGGAACGATAAATTCATAAGATCCAAAACCTAATTCAGGCCTTTCAGAGCGGTTGAGCCGTTGACCAGTATGAACCAAGTGTTGGAAATATTCAACTGGTACTAAAAAACAAACTGTATTTTGTTAAAAATTAATTTTTAATATCTTCTTCTTTTCCTTTGCCTTCTCTCCCAACTATTTGGGGTCGGCCATTCGGTTCTCAATTTCCACTTACTACGATCCTAAGCATCCTCCTAAATTATTAATATAAGGAAACTAAAAAATTACCTTCTGTTGTAGCTTTATATAAAAGGTAAGTAAAGTGTTTTTCACCATCAATAAACTGCATAAATGGCCTCATGTACGCTTTACACCTCTTACACCTGACTGGTCCAATTTCATCACTATTTTTAATAGGTAGAAGATATCCATCTGGTTTTATTTTTGTCAATTGACTGATAACTAATCTAAATGGTACAGATGTCTACAAATATTTTAAAAGTAGTTATTTATAATATTAATTATTTATAACTAAAATAAAATTGTATTTACTTATTTCACCATGTCCGTTGTGGTAGATACACAATACATAGTTGATCTTATCAATCTAGGTGATGCATTACCAGAATCTTAGATAGTGAAATCTGTAGTAACCAAAGCGGGTACTAAGCCTCTTTGATTAGTTAAAAATAAACCACTTTTACTTGTACTTTTACTTGTACTTTTACTTTTACTTCATCTTGTATAACTTGTACCTGAATATTATAATTAAATATTAAATATTTTAACTTCTGATTAACCAACAAATCAAATGTGGTTAAATACTTAATGGACTTGGCATTTGGTCAGAATCTAATCTCCTACTTGGAGCTGGCTGACCCATTTAAACTGGTGTACCTTGACTAAAACCTGGCTGTTGAGTTGGATACCAAGGTTGTTAAGGTGGATAACCAGGTTGTTGAGGATGAAAATCATTTTGTTGCTGTGAATATACAGACTGTAGTCGTTATTGTGGTTGTTGAGATGTTAAGCCCGACTGTTGAGGTGGGTAGTCGTGATGGTAAATTACCTGTCTGAGGAGGATAACCCATTTGTTGAGATGGTAAGCTTCCTGACTGAGGAGGAAAACCTTGTTGCTGTTGAGGTGGAAAACCAGACTACTGCGATATTAAATTGGGTTGTTGAGAAAATTCCGATTGCTACAGAGTTGAATTATTAGGTTGCGATGGAAAGCCTTGCTACTGCAGAGTTGAATTAGGTAGTGGAGGAAATTCTGGCTGTTGTGGTGTTGAATTTGTTAGTTGTGGAAATCTTGGTTCGTGCGATGAATTTGGTCGTGGTAGAAAGCCTGGCTGCTGCAGAATTGAATTAGGTTGTGGTCGAAAGCCTGGTTGCTGAGTTGATGAATTTGGTTGTGGTGGGAAACTTGGAATTCTTAAAATAATTGAATAATAATGTTGATATGCTGTTATTTTTCTAATAGGGATCTTAGAAATCTTTAATTATTTATTTTCAAAATATTGTTTCTTTAAAATGCCGATTGTTGTGGTAAATTATTTGTATTTCATTCATCATTACCAATAGCAGAAGCTCCGGGTAAACTTAAAAATCGAGAAGATCGAAAATTACTTGCCACCGATGAAGAAAAAAATATGTTGGGTAAGTTAAATCTTGAATAATTTTTGAATTTTTCTGATAAATTATACATAAACATTTCTTTAAACAGACCCGCAAACAAATGTGAATAAAGAATTAAGAGATGAGCGTTTTCAAGTTGGATGTAGTGTTGATCTATTCATCACTAATAACTCTTTTATAGATTTACCTACAATTGGTCAAATTTCTAAAACTAGTGGTAGTGAAATTTTCAAATACACATATTTCCAAGTAAGTTATTGAGATGTAATGTTTTGCTCTTATATGTTCATGTTGTCATTTTCTCATAATACTATTAACATTTTTTATATTTAGGCTGAAGTTGATGGTCAACGATTCTTGTATGATTTAAAACATGATATTAGCCGGCCAACTGTTTTTGATGCTGTAATATATATATATATATATATATAATATATTATTTACTTTAAAGTATTATACTTTTATAATAAACATATTATTTTTTAAAAATAACTTTCAGAATAAGCTACTATAAATGTGGTTGCCGTGTAAATCAATGCGAAACCCGTAATTATAGCGTATATAAAAAAAAAATAATTTTAGATACTATTCCCTATGAGCAGTTTTGTAAAAAAATACTTTTGAAAAGTAGTAAGATACTAATACTAGTATTCGAATAAAAAATGCTTTTTAAATCCTATTATAAAAATGTATTTTAAGAATACTTACAAAGTATTTGAATACAAATACAAGTATTTTTTTTTAATTGTATGCTATATAATATATAATATGTATATTATACACCAGTATAGGTACCTATTATGTCACTACATATCATAGATAGTCACAATTACTATAACATGTCTGACTATCTAGAGATATATACATGTTTACATATTTCACTCTGCATTCAGATATATTTCAACTAATATTGATTAAATTTTAATGAAAAAAATAAACTAAAGAGTGGTATTAACTATATTGATATGGAACTATTTTAAAATTTTAGATTTTCAATTTTCTTAAAATATTCCATTATAGAAACCATAAAAAATTAGATGTTGTATTTTTCAAATTTTAAATATTGTTATTACTTACTTTTACTATACAAAAACATAATAATAGTTTTCAACTGTTGTGAATTTTTTGTGAAAAATAATAAATTAAAATTAATAAAACGGACTTTATGGTGTTTTATTACAAGAATTTAAATTTTGTTAAAAAATTTTTTAAAAATTATTCAAAATACTTAAAAAATACATAAAATAAATTATATTTAAAATACCATATAAATACTTCAAAAAGTATTTAAAGTATTTAAAAGTACGTACAATTAACTACCATAACTACTTAAATTGACAGTAAATTATTTAATACCTTTAAATTTATAATATGTAATACAAATAATAAAACATAACACTATTCCTCTGTGTTCTTAGTCAATTCAAATCAGTGGACTTTTTGTCATATACTTATATTATGTTAGATTGATTTTTTTACACTTTATTAATTGTTTAATATCATTTCCAGGCTATTTCAATTGAAGTAAAACATGATGATAAGCTTGATGAACAAAATTGAGTATTAGTACAAACAGCCATGTTATACAAGTCATGTAGTGGACAGAGACGTTTGCGTATATTAAATCTATCATTACGTTCTAGTGGACAAATGGGTGAATTATATTGTAGTTGTGACTTAGATACAATAATGAATTTCTTTGGAAAACAAGGTATTTTGTATATGTTTTATAATACGGATTGAATTCTCAAGTTATATTTTAATTTAGTTACGTATAAAATATTGGAAAGTTCTGGACGATAAGTAAAGGAAACAATTACTGATAAAACTGCTCAAATACTAGCTACTTATAGAAAGCTTTGTGCATCACCATCTTCAGCTGGTCAACTTATATTGCCTGAATGCACGAAACTTATGCCTCTATATGTTAATTGTTTAATTAAATGTTATTTAATGTCCGGTGGTAAGCTATTTATTGTACTTCCCTATGATGAAAATAAATGATTCATTTCCTTTTTTTTTTATGTAAGTCCTTATCTGACAGTTGACGATCATTGGTTTAACATGCATCTTGTTATCACTGTGGATATACCTACAACATTGGGTTGTTTCTATCCACGTCTGATTTCCATTCATACACTTGTTGATGAAAAACTCTTAGATGATGTTTCAATATCAGATCAATTGAGTTGTTCTATTGAAAATTTTGCAGAAAATGGAGCTTATATTTTGGGTAAACAGCATTTTTCTTTTACAAAAATAAATGCATTATTTATAGTTTTTACAATATTTTTGTGTTTAGAAAATGGAGTATATATGTTTATGCGACTTGGTATGGGTATAGACCCATTTTTGTCAGATGTGTTTGGTGTTCAGAACATAACATATGTTAAATATAAAATTATTCGTCAGGTGTTATCTAAAATTCAAAATGAACAAAGCCACACGATGAGAGTATGTATACTTCTATAGCTAAATATTAATCTGATTTATACTAGGTGTTCGGGTGTGTTTAACGTTATATTTTATTTACAGCTTGCAATTATGCGGCAAAAAGATAAAATTGAAACTGTTGTGAGACATTTCTTAGTTCAAGATCATGGTATCGACAATAGTCCATCTTATGTAAAATTTTTGTGTCACATGCATAAGGAAATTCGCAATTGTCTCAGTTAGCACACACAGAAATGGTAAACATATTATTTTTAGTATCTACTATTATACTACTTAGTGTGGTTTAAAATAATCAAAGAAAATTTTTTTTTTTTTATGTTATACTCTATTAAGTGTAATTACTTAATACAAAAAATAATGTTTAATTATTATTCATCTTTTACTTCTTAACATAATTTCTTATATTCATTTTAAAATGATAGTATATTGTTTTAAATAAATAATTATTGTATTATTCTGTTATAGTGTTATACAATAATATTTTTTCAATGATACAATACATCAATTATTTTCCTACATTTATTTGGAATAAGAATGTAGGTACATTGCTCTAAAGATATTACTATAAATTAATTATCTATTGATAATTCTAGTTCAAAATATTTCATAATTTATAGTATGCTTGTGATAACTGAATCCCAATAAATCCAATCAAACTAATCGGTGCATTTTTTTTTTTTATAAAATATTGCATTTTGTATTATTGAAACTTTATTCTTTATGTGAGTTATTTTTAATGTTTGAATCATTTTGTTACCTACAAAGTTTGTTATATTCATTAAATGTGGGCGATTTATGGTTTTATAATATATTAATGTCATCATGAAAACATCAATCATCTTGAAAACATTTGACTGTTACTACAAGAGATTTTTATACTGTACATAATGTATAAGAAAATTCAATAATTCCAATAAATAATATTAATTATTTCAGGTTATTGTTGTCCCAATGTTTTATAGATTTGAGGATAAAAAAAGAATTCGTTCTGAATTATTTTGCAAATAACTATTCATCTTATTTTATTAATTTTTTTTATATTCACTATAATACTTCAATAAAATATATGTCAATTTTAATTTAATTTTTAAGTATATTATTTTATAAAATACTAAAATAATAGTATTGATTATAAATACTATATAGGTTCCTCACTGGCACACATTTCGCGAAAAATGGATGTAGCTGTTATGAAGCTCTGTCTTCGCCCATCAGTTATTTATGGACGACGACAGCGCTTTAAACGGCCACATCCATCTTTGACAATTTTTCGCGAAGCATAAATACGGGCCAGTATTTATAATCAATGATAATAGGAATCATTTAGAAATTAAATGTGTATAAAAATTCATTGTTAAATATAACAATTATTTTTAGAAAACCTTTTAATAGTTATTTTGAAATGCAACTACGGAAGTACTGATAATTGAAAAATTTTAAACAATGAATGTTCATAATTTATAATTACTTTTTTTTCTAATTTCTTTTATCATCGATTCCCAATGAAATAAAGAAATAATTTAATATACTAAACAGTATTAATAAAAAAAATAAGGGCTTATGGTAGACGAGTTCTGTAACAAAATGTAGGGTTATAAAATAAATCATAGCAAATATAATAGTATAATATAATACTACAATAGTACTAATAGCATATTATATGTTGTTAAAAATCAAATTTGAGTCTCTAATTATTTTATATTTTGTTTTTATATTTTAGTTAATTGTTAAAGATCAGTTTGGGATTAACGCCAATACAATTAGGTACTTGAATTACTATATGATTACTTATCGTTTTGTATATTACTGCACGATTGTTAAATTACATTTATAATTTTTAATGATATATACACAGTCATAGAAATATCTGTTGTTATTATAGTTATTATTTTATTATGATTATATTTAAAATTCCGCTGTTTTCTCTTGGTATTGTGTTGATTTAGTGCATTTGTATAATATATATATTGTAAGATAATTTATTTATGAAATGTATTAGTTAATCAATTTTTATCCATAATATATTTATAAATATTATAAAATATTATATCAAACAACTGCAAAGTTCTAATTTTGAAATTTGTTTCTACGAAAGAATAATGCATTGTTTTGTCAGCCCATAGTTGAATCTAGCTTGATCTTGTTTGCCCAACGTGTTTGATCATCTAAATTTGAGTTCCTGTCTAATGTCACGAATAACTCGTGACCGTACACCAGTTTATCCTTATGAACGGTGTTATTAACAACACTAACTTCAGCTACCTTGGCTCGTTTGTGTTTAAAATAGTCGACTTCAAAAGCAAGTGTAATCAACGCTATCAACAAGCCAACTAATGTAGCTATGAAAACGCCTCCTAGAAACATAATAATATAGTTGTTAATATTGAAGTAAGCATGTAGTTTGTAAGAATATTGATTTACTTAATTATTGAGAAAAACTTTATTTTTGTAAAGCTACCTACATAATTATGTGTCTTGTTAGTTGTTAGTAGTTAGGTACGATTCGATTCGTGATAGAACAATATTTATATCTTACATAGTAAGTTTCTAGTTTCAGTATTACAATATAATCATGTAGGTATCAGGTATGTAAGATATAATAGTATATTATTCAATGAAGCATTTAAATAAATGTAATGCCTGGAATCAGTTTAATTATTGTTATTTACTCATTAGGACCCTTCTGCAGACTCATACTTTGAAGGAATCTCAATATCCGATTTGTGTGCTGGGATGTGGCTTAACTACACGGCAGGTGCTTGACTCAGTAGAGCTGATGAAAACCGACTACCTCCAAGGATCCTTCTTAATACGAATGCTGAATGGACTATAGTCCATCAGTTATTAAATCAATCAGTAATCACATTCATAAGTCGTAACTCATACCATCGAGGCATTGCAAATCTTAGTATAATTAGTGATTACTGATTAGCATGATTACGTAGGTATATTAGCAGTTAGTATGCCTCTTCCTAGGAGAAAAACATTTTAGTACCTATTTTGAAAATAACGTAAAATGGCGGTCAACCACAGAAGAAATGGGTAAAAAACTTGTTAATACAGTCGAGTCTTGAAAACTCGATTTTTTTTTTTTGTCTTTAGGACTATTTTTAAAAAAATTCAAATTATATAACTCGAAAAATACATAAGTTGAATTAATTTTTATCTCCCTTGACATTCGAGTTATCGAGACTCGACTACACTTAATAGTTAATAGCTATCAATTAAAAACCAATCACCAAGTTCTATCAACTATGACACTATATCTGATGACTCTGATTAAAAAAGTCAAGAAAAGTAACTCTATAAGTTCCTAATTATTTGTTATCAGTTACTAAATAATTAATAAATCGTATTTTTTTATTAAATATTGTATATATTGTGATTAATGCCTAACAAATTACGATCATATAATGATTTTGTATATAAATATAAAATAAATGCGTTATAAGGTTCATACAATATAATATCGGTTGTCGTGTAAAATCACTAAAATGTATCATTGTTTATGGAAAGTCATTGCCCGTTTTTTACGCACCCATTTTTTTGTATGCTGGTACCCTTAAATATGTTCCTATAAATTATTCACAAGTCACAACCCCCTTCCCCCATTGAAAAAATACAATTTTTATTTTTCTTATTTCATATTGTTTAACATATATTTAAGAGTATATATGAATATTTTTTGGAGCCACAAGTCACAAGCACTACTTATTAACTAATAATTAACTAAACTCATTCAAAATTCAATTTTTTTTTAGTGCCTATATCGACATTTTCAGGAAAATATACTGCTTCAGAACATAAAATTAAAAATATAAGCCCGTCATTCCTTGACCTAAAAACTTAATAAATTATAACGATATAAAAGTAATTACAAAAATGTTTACTCATGACTTCAGATTAGGTGAAAAAAAAATATTTTCTCCAAAAACGGTAAGAGGAGAGGACGCTACCAATGAATGTCCTGTCTCCGTCTTACACACGTACGGGTACGACATACCAAATTTGTGTTCATTATAGTTTGAACTTTCAACTATAGTTTGAATTGTGTGCTGTTACTTTTTATAATAGAGTGAATTGACCTATAGTATCAATTTTTTAGGTAAGAGCATTATATGTGCTTAAGTGTCGGCTTATATTCGTTATTTTAATTTTTAAGCGAGATATGAGTATTTTAAAAAAATCTCCGAGTCTTAAGCGCGCAAAATTTAATAATGTTTGAAAAGTTTTATAATAAGTCAATTCACTCTAATATCAAAATAAACAGCACATTTGTAAGACGGAGACAACAGACGTATGCGTAGCGTCTTCTTGATACTACTCAGAGCTTGAGAAACGAAAGTTTAACTTTAAAGAACCTCCTTGTGTGTATAATATATATTATTATGCATGGAAAGACTTATGACAGTAAAAATAAAAATCAGACGAATGAAAATGGTCTTAATGAACGCAATTAATTAGCATAATACTTAACATCTGGTTGTTTAAAATCATTCAAATTAAATTAATTTTGTATAGAGATCTTGGGAATGCAATTAATTTGCAGTGGCTCTGTGATTCTCTGTAATGGAACCTCTAATATTTGATTTAGATGGCTTTTAACACAAATTGTTTGTAATAAGTAATAACTTTTAAGGAAATAGGAAATTCAAATAAAATGTAACTATGTAAGTACAAGACAGTGTTTGGCAAGTTCCTTATAAAAAGAAATTCGTTCAGTTCTTTGTTCCTTAAAAAAAAAAGAATTCGATCCTTTGGAAAATGGACGAGTTCCTCTTTTAGTTCCAAATAAAATTCTTATTTAATCATTAATGTTTATTTTTCATATGCATACTTCTTTAATGTTTAATTATAATATATACCTAGAAACAGGTAAGTATAAGTACATATTTTATAATTCTATTTTGAGATTTTCTTCAAAATTAAATTGTTGTCAAACGTATGTCGACTGTCTTATCGTTTATTGTTATAAATAATTATATTTTATATAAGTACTCATTTCTATATAAATTGTAACTTATAACTTATGAGACATATTAATAATGTGACTAAAGGGGGATTCACA
>NC_042493.1:65175762-65201114 GCF_005508785.2 Acyrthosiphon pisum | reverse complement strand
TTTCAGATACACACACATTACTATTTTAAAATTAAATGTCTGCTTAACTTCTGCAGACTCCATATGGTATTTTTTAAGAAATATAGAATATAGATACTGCTATATTATGCTTATATTATGCACAAAAATGTTCTAATAATGTTTTCTAATACTTTATGTGGTAAAATATTATGTATAACAATGTAAAATTCCATTGTGAAAAATAAATAAATTTACCACTGCAGCGATTTAAGTAGAATACTAAACTCCTTAGAATTACAACCCAGACAGCATTTTGTAATAATAATATTATAATAGTATTATAATAACATTATACTAATATTATTCGTTATTATAATGTTATAATAATATTATTAAACAAAAAATTGCTGTCTGGGAATATGTACTTTACCTTTTATTATCGGTTATGCATTGCTTGTGCTACAAAATTATTAAAATTTGTAAAAAAAAAAAAAGTTTTGATTTCGTGCATTTAAAGAGAATTGAAAATTCAATTTCGTTTAGTTGTGATGAGTTTTTAATTCAAATCATTTGCTCACAATTTTGAACTGAGATTCTTGTGAAAAGAAGTTTCAACAATTTTTAAACGAATGTCTACTGCATTTTACAATAAACTTTGTTTAAATATTGATATTTGTGAGAAAAAAAATAATTGAATTGTCCAAGCTTTTTTATTTACTTTTAGTATTATATTTAAATTATTCTGGTAAGGACTAAGCTACAACTTACAGTTTTCCAATAAATTTACAACGAAGACTGTATTGATTTTATTATACATACAGTGATAATAATGTGAAAACATAGATAGTATTTCAAAATTCCTGTGCACAATATACTCACAATATATATATATATGTAAGTTTATATTTATTTAAGATAACAACTATTGATTTCAGTGAAGAGCTTAAGTTGAACAACATAAAGGGGAAAGAATAAAAACATTACCTTTATAATGCTTTTATGGCTATATGGCTATATTACCTACCTACTTACTCAATATGGTATGTTATGTATTTTTATTATAAATTAACAATTACATTTAAAAGATTAATTCAAAATTAAAATTCTGAAATTTTTTTCTATTTAAATCAAAATGTTTGTATTAAAATAAAAGACTAAAAAACCGTCTGTGGAGAATTATTAAAAGAAACAACAAATAAAAAGATATTCATCGGGGATTTAAAAAAAAAACCCCTTATATTCATTGTATACGGTGTACCAATAGCCGTCAGTAATTGTATACATTCAGCAAGGACAAAATCCATTTTTCACTTACCATTGACCCTACTACTGATACCGAAACTCAGAAGATTAAATATATTTGAAAACATGTAAAACAAAAATATGATATAAAAACATATTGTGGTGCTACTAAAGTATATTTAATAGTTCAAAGTTTATGCGGTGTTGAATCCGTTCAAATAAAATATTTTTCAATGTTTTTTTGTTACTTTAAATTACCTTTCAGTTTTGACTATTAATTTAATTAAATAAACAAAAATTCAATATCGGTTTTAATCATATTCGTATTGTTTTTAATATTTAATTTATTGATAATATTTTAGATTAGCATATAGGTTTTTTATTTTATTCGTAGAGAATTTGTTGGTAACTAGTAGATAACATACTGGATGAATTCGCAAAATGCATTCACTTTGAGTCGTATACAATACCAACATTTTTCAAAGCAAATCGTAAGCTTTAAAAAAAAATTTTTTCAATAGTTAATATACCATAAAGACTATTCAGACGATGATAATTTTCGCAGAAAAATATTAGGATTTTTAAGTGACACGAAATTTACATGTATATAATTCACAATTATTTAACCATTCAATTATCAGTTCACGTTAATATTGTACTATGCACCTAGTGTAATTTTTTGTGTGAAAAAAGACCAAGTTAAATTTAAGATAATTTTGAATTTATCAATCACTATACCTACCTAATATTATTTTGACGTCTCGAATATTTTTATTGTAATATTAAAATTAGGCCAGATATATAAATGGTTTCATAATTTATTGTTCAGCTTATTTATACTAAAATGTGTTTCACGACCAACGATTCTATATATATAATTGTATTTACAAATTTTTATATAGATAATTTTATAATAAAATATAATTCAATTTTTTTTTTAGGAGTTCGTACATTACTCAAGGCATAATTTAGATTTTTATTACATGTATATTCAAACTGAAGTCCTTTTTTATAACTCACAAATCATAAAGTACAAAATAAATGTTCAATATTATAATAAATTTGAGTGAGCTGAAAACTTGTGTAATTGATGATTTACACAGATGTTAATAAAATAGGAAGACAAATTTTAATTTTTTTTTAAAAACGAACTATTATTAAAAACAAATTATTTTAAAAAAACCTAGTAAGTAGTGTGAATATGTTTAACAACAAGGCTAAAAAGCTAAACCCTAATTATAATATTTTATTTTGTACTTAAAATAAGCTAACATAATAACAAATCGGTATTTATTTTTAATGAAATTGGGCGAAAAATCCTGATGATAATAATTCATGATCCAATAATAAATTAATTATATTAATTATGTCTACCGTTTTAATCATTGCAGTTGTTTACAAAACATAGTATCAAAGGTATTTTATGTAAATTTTGGTACTTTTAATAACTGTTATTAAAATGTTTGTACTAAAAATAATAGTACTATAGTAACTAAAATAGTCCTATAAAAAATGTAGGATTGAATATTTGGATCTAAAATTACTGGGGCTATTTTTACAAATTATTAATGTTATCAGATTAATATTAATCACTAAAATTTTAAAATTACCATAGACTCTATAGTCTATATCTTACAAACCCATTATCATAGATCCTATTATCCCATTATCTTATTAGTGCCTACACAATGTTAAATAATTCAAAGACTTCTCAAATTAATTTTGATTCAACATGTTCAGAAAAATTATGATAGAAAAGAGTGGTTCTCATTTGAAAAAAAGCAGTTTGTATCTCCAAAGGACACTCATTCTGTAGTAGGTACCTACAAACAATCTCAAGAATTTTAAAATATGGTCTATATGTAAATATATTTAAAAATTCCAAAATCATATTTTGAATAACTGCATTATTGAAGAATAAATGGGGTGATCATGAATGGTGAATCACACTGTATATATACGTTTTGAGAGTGATGTACTGAGAGTCGAGAGCATTAATTTGACGAATAAAGGATAATTTCTATTATACTTTTTAGGTTGTAAATGTTATAAGGTTTTTACGGAATTCGTACATAACTTTCTTTTAAAAGAATTTATATTGACATGTATATGTCTTATGGCTTTTTTGATACATTTTTTAATAATCGATTTAAAAGCCTTTATTTCGATTTATGTATCTATTTTAAGATAAAAATATATTTCACGTAAAAAATTATTTTTAAAATTTACATAGTATGATTTGAGTTTATCACTCGAAACTCAATAGATATGTATATAACCAATATATAGATTAGAGTTTACTTATCCTGAAAGTAAAAGAACTTGACTGACTTACTGACTGACTGCCTGACTGATTCATCATCACCTAACTGGAGTCTGGAACTACTAAAGCTATGAATATGAAATTTGGTCAGTAGTTTTATTTTATGATGATGTGTCCCACTGAGAAATTATTTTTCAAAATTTGCATTTTTAAAAACCCCTCAAACAAGGGTTTTGAGATTCATAGTGGACATTGAAACTTTTTTTTTCTTTATAAACTGTTGCAATTTTAATAGTAGAAAATAGAAAAAACAAGTATCTTTTTTTTTACTTTTTTTTAAAGCTAACTTTTTACTACGTTAAAAAATATATCAAATGCTAAATCCAATCCACTACTTGCGAGTTGCGATTGCCCATATCTAGGTCGAATTTATTTCATAAATCAAAGATAGGTACACTGACGCCAATTTGTCCGTGAACTAAGCTAGGTACACTAAAACTGAGATACACGCAAACCGAGATACACCTGTATAGCGTATATAGTATATATAGTATAAATACTGTATGTACTGTATAGGATTTGCCACAAAAAAAACTGCACACAACCAAAGCCGGGTTATTCAGCTGGTTTTGATATATTACACTAATATATAATAAAATCACTCACGTCCTCAGTTTGCCTTTGCACTACATAAAACCATCTTTGCCTATTATAAATAGGTACATAAAATAACCACAGTAATAAGACAAAATAAACAGATTAATTAAGTTATAATACATTTTCTGCATCTCAAAAAAATATTAACATAAATTTAAGAAATATGTTTTTTCCAGCTGGTAAAAATTAATTTTTAAAAATACTTGGACAAAATTAATATATTGAAAAATATACGTTTATAAATATTAAATTCCATACATAATAAGATAAATATTAGTATAATAATAAATAAGACACCATAAAAATAAATTTCAGTAAAATGTGTAATACTTTTAATGCCTGTATAATGTATATACGCAATAAAGTATATTTTATTACATATAAAATGATTAATGAAATACCTACATGTTATTTAGATTCAATATTGTCTGTTATTATATTATTTATTACCTAATTTAGTTTATTAATAAAAAAATATTCGTCGTACACTCGTACCTAGTATTCTATAATAAATCTACTATACTGCAAGTACTGCTATAACAAATACAAAATATGCATAAAATTTGCAAACCTATACATTTTCCTGAAATATAAACTCAAGCCAAAAATCAACATTGAAGTTAATATTTATAATTTATAAATATTGTATTCAACTTTGAGTAAAAGTAGGCTAATAATCATTGATGTTAAAGCCGTAACAAAAATAAATTAAATAAATGAAAAAATTTTAATAATTCCCAAACCATCATTATTGCATTTTCTTCGAAAATTATAATTATTATGATTTAGTACGATTTAAAAATTATAATATATATTTGTTTTATTTCTGTGTATTGGTAAATGGTAGTATAATATAGGAACTATATATTATATGTACTGATTTAACAATACTTATATAGGTATTATAAACATGTTTAAATATTTAAAGTACCAATATATGTATAAAATAATTAATATTTTGTTTAAAAAAAACTGCACAGCTCGACCGTCTAAATTTCCTTTAATAATTGTCTTAAGCAGGCTATCAAAACTAAATGGCGTATGCCCTATCATATTACACTTTTTATAATGCTATACTACAAAATCTATAGAATTACTTATTTGCCATTTTTGATATCTGACTTATTTTTTTGGCAAATCTTTTTTTTCTATTTAGTACCTGATTATTGTAAAATGTATTTTTTTATGAAACTGGTAACTTTTCGTGGTAATATATAATTATTTTGACTGTACCTATTCATTTCCAACCGATAACTATATTTTATAAATTTCAAAAAAGTATGCTAGATCACAAAATATATTTTGAACATTTTTAAACTATAAGCTTACATTTGTATAATGACAGTCGATTTAGTAAATAGCCATAGCGACGAATCGAGTGTTCGGAATCGTTTTTCTAATACATTGATTTATCATTGGTCATTGTAATCCAATTTGAAATAACGTACAGCACTGACCTGCACTTAACTAACGAGTAAATCAATCTTGTCTATCGTTTTATTAATCGACTGCGTATTGTGTCACTACTCACTATATACATTATAATACGTTATAATTTTGCTCGTTATTGTTCATACTATAAGCAGTGTTTGAAAGGAGCGAATTCCTTTAAAAAAAAAAGGATAAAATGAAATCTCAAAATAGAATTATAAAATATGTACCTACTTCTAGATATACCTGGTATATATTATAATTAAAAATTAAAGAAGTATACATGTGACAAAAAAACCATTAATGATTAAATAAGAAATTTTTATTTATTTGGAACTAAAAGAGGAACTCGTTCATTTTCCAAAGGAACAACAAAACATCGAATTCTTATTTTTTTTTTTTAAGGAACAAAGAACAGAATGTATTGTTTTTTGCCAAACACTAATAATATGCAATAATATAAATAAGACATTAATGTTGTATTATTTTGTATCTGTGCAATATATTAATCGGTAATAAAGTTGCAGTTTGAAGGTACCTAGTAGGTATTAAGGGTACTAGGGGAGTGAAAACTGTCATTAGTCTTTACTCTTTACCAAAACATACCAAAAATACCTACATATTTATAAAAGGAAAATTAAAGCGATAGGTAACATTTTTGAATTTTCAAAAAGTGTTATCCTAACAGCTATCAATTGGCACGATGGACCAATAATAACCCAACATGATTATAGGGGGAGGGGAACGATAAATTGTGGAACATGTGTGCACATGTGTGTGAAAGTTTAATAAATATGCATGAAACTGTATGTATTGCCTAAATAAAAGATCCTTAAAAAATACGAACAGTTAGCAACCCCTTTAATAAACATTATACTCGTATAATCCACTATAACTACGATTGCTGGAAACATCCCGACTTTATTTAAGTACTTGCGTGCGTTTTCCAAAAAAAAAAAAAACAAATTTTATACGAATATACGATTGATTGTGATTCTTCCAAACGTATATCTCGCACGTGGCGTGTAATAACACGACAAAACATTATTTCGTCTAACATACATATATATTATGCACGAATATTATGGCTACGATATGTACGTGTATCGTGTATATTACCACGGCGAGTTTCAATCAAAATATACAGAAAGCGTTTAACCGATACTGCCGCACTATATATTGCTTACACGAAGATGAATACTGTGGATGGAATATATAGCACATAATATATACGACGTATATCACCCGACTGGGAGGATAATATACGTACGAAACGCAGTGTAAATAACACTTTGTAGTCTGCTCCGTAATATTGTTAACCGGATCTAGGACGACAGTTGGTCAAAAATGAAACAAACCTCACACGACCAATATTGCAATTTCTCCAAACGTGCCTATATACTTTAAGAGGACGCTACCCATGCATTTGTTGTCTATATTTTACAAACGTCAGACATAGACGATTTTCGTTCCACGGTTTCAACTGTGTATACTGTGTCCTTAGTTAATTTTGATATTAGTTTGAATCAGTGGCGTATACCGCCGTATAATGAGGGATCCATGGGATCCGGACAACTCCCCGCCCCCACATTGGCCCCATAAATACCTATCTAAACGTCTAATATATTCTGTAGCGGTCAGCGGAGCCCCCCACTTAAATGTGTATGGAAAATTAGCTGGACCCCATGAAGAAAAGTGCCACTGGTGTGAACTGACCTTATTATCAAACTTATATGTAAGAACATTATGTGTGCTTAAGCGTCGATTTTTATTCAATATTTTAATTTCCAACCGAGATAATATGAGCATTTTTAATTTGTGATATTTCATATATCTATTTTTTGTATGAAAATTAAAATATCAAAAAACCATCGACGTCTAAGCACAGATAATGTTCCTACCTAACAGTTTGATAACAGGTTTATAGGAATAGCACACAATGAAACTATAGTGAACGGAAATTTAACTTGTCGGACATTCAGAGACAACAAACGCATGGGTAGCATCTCAAAACGTCTCTTAAAACGTATCGTTCGGGCACGACATGCAATAACACGTCAGAACTTAATTTCATGTAACACAATTAATAATATAATATACACGACTATTGCCTATTGGGCTACGATATGTACCTGCTTGTTTATTACCAGGATGAGTTTCAATCAAAATATATAGTACGCGTTTAACCGATACTGCCACTATAGGTATGTTGTTTTCACGAAAATGAATATTGTAGAAGGAATAGTACCGGTATACCTACCTCCGTATACCTACTGACTGTAAGCATACACGTATACGAAAAACAGTAATAATAGCAACTGCCAACTTGTACGGTGTATTATGTTGGATAGCCGATAGATTAACTATTCTCTTCTATAAAATTGATAATAGGTGTATTTATTTACTCTCAAACCGCTCAATAAACCATATTTTTGGAAATACAAAAATAAATTTCCATAGAATTGTTCAATACTATTCCTATCTATTAACTAGATCTAGGACGACAGTTGGTTAAAAATATTCATCAAATACAATTCGTCGAAAATTCATTCGTCTAGGAATAACACTTTTTGTCAAAGTACTTTTATGGTCATCAAATAATGAAAATAATTTTAGATAAGCCGAATAAGGATTTCATTTATTATACTAAAACCTAACACTAAATTAAGTCGTTGAAAAAAATGTTTTTTTTAATTAAAATTGTTTTTAAATTATAGACGGGAGTAGTTTTTATATTATTAAATTTTAAGCTAATAACCTACCTATAGTATTATATTGTTAATTGCATGTCAAACCACTTATTTCAACAAAAAAAAATATAAATGTTTTTAAATATTATATTATATCATTATAGTACAACGCAAAATAACACATTAAGTCAAAATATATTATGTAACACGACAGTGATGACATGTATTCGTACACCAAATACCTGCTTTATTGTTACTAATTGGAAGATAGAGAACATTTTTATATTATTATCTATTGAATGTTTCTATTAACGTGGAAATTTATAACAACCCGGAAATAAGTATTATTTGTTCGACTGTATTTTTGATGAATTATGTATTTAATGCGTTTTTACGAACTGACTTTTTTTTTGGACAAATATAGTCACTTTTAACGAACTCGCCGGATACCTCGTTATCCTCGTGTATTATATAATATCATATTATACTGCTCAGTGCTCACTAAGTCTGTGACCTGCTGCGCGTTGTATACGACGATTATTATTAGGACGGTCCACCCTTCCTCCCTCCTAAAATATATTATTAACGGTTTGCTCTTTAATAATTAATAATATATATAGTTTGAGTACGTTATATAATATATTATTATATAAATATACGGCTGTTACCGCTCGTCCGTGTAAATGTCAACTGACCGGTCGGGTACATTATAGGAAACGATGATTTAAAGGTTTGTAACAAAACTCGTAAACTATATATAGACAATCACGTTTCCGTGATTAAAAAGAATAATATAATAACAATAAAGAAAGAAATAGAGTACGATCTCCTGTTTTCATTTCGTTGATATATAATTTCGTTACGAGATGAAATGGCTGTTGTTAGGATTTACGGCTTAGATGTCGATTCCTATCCACGTATCAATATACGACATTACGAATCTTGCGACAAAAACCGCAGTCGTTACGACTTTAATTCACGGTGACAGATTTAATAAAGTGTAATTATCGGTAGCCTGCGTCAGTCGGCCCGACCGCGAGCGCATGATGACTTAACGGCGCTTTTCGTCCGGGCTTTATTGTTCTCCTATATAAATGCGATCACTTACATGCCGTCCAAATCCCCCCAATAAAGGTTTCGGTAATAATAATTGAAGATTACGTTTTATATCCTGCGTGCGCTTATACTGGGCGATCTTTATTTCAAGTTAACTACCAGGCTTTATAAATTATTAGGCTTTATCAGAAAATATTATATTTTTTTTTTTTACGCACGTCGTGACAGCTTGAAGTAACTACCTAATACTCAGTTTATTATATATTATAAAGTTAATTTTCAGGTTACCACTATGTAGTTGATACTTGATACTATGATACATATATAAATATATTTAAAACTTGCTACCTATACTTAATTTTTGAAAATGTAACACTGCAGACTGCAGAATTGATATTATATAGCATGCCGTTTAAACACAGATAGATTAATACTGTTGTATCGAATGAGCGAGTGGCGTGCAAAAACAATTACGATCACATTACACGAACAAATGTGAAGAAAAAAACCTAAAAATATAGAAATTTCTTAAGAAACCGCATACCGACATAATATTATATTTTTCTAAAATACTGTTTGCGCTGGAAATGAAAACAAGTCACCTTGTGAAGTGTGTGAGTGTTTGTGCGTTCGTGTGTGTTTTAATCGACTCTTCCCACATATATATATATGACCTCATAATTGGTCGTCCAGCGGCGATTAAGCCACTAATCTCAGCGGAGACGCATATTGCAGCAGCGTCGTCAGAGTCGATGACCATCGCGCGACCACCCTGGTACACGTGTGGACGGACGGGGTGCAAGAAAAACTTGCGGATGCGGGTGGAGGGTTGCGAGGGGACCGCCGGCTGTGCATCGTATAGTAATACGGCTAACTTGTGCGTATATATTTATACGGGGTGATCCCCATTCATGACAGGTCCACACGGAACGTGAAAGCAAAACATAAACGCTCAACTTTTCTCAACGTGGACGGAACAATTTAAATAGTTGTTTTTAAAAATAGAAGGATGGTTTTGACTTAACTCTGTGTGTGAACCCGCGGGCATAGAAGACATTCGTTATTTTAAAAAACACCGAAGTTTTTGGGAATATTTCTTTTGCATATTATAATTTAATGTCGTCGTGAAACAACTCTTTTTTTGCTCATTCAAAAGAGTAAATAACTTAAAAAATAGTTTAATAAAACAGAAGTTTCACAACGACATTAAAGAAAAGTATGTAAAAGAAATATTAGATGTAGACAACATTCGTTTTTAATTTAAGTTTTCGAAGCAGAATATTTTTCGAAGTATTTTGATGTATAATATTAAATTTTGGACGAGCATTTAGAACGAGTGGGGTATTGGACCAACATTTTCCGGGAACAAATCTCCACTCCACTTACTTAACTAAGCTTTGATTATTTATTAGTTATTACTAATTATAGACAACTGGTCCAAAATTCGATTTTATATTCATCTAAGTACTCCAAAAAAATATTCTGCTTTAGGAATAACACGTTGTCATTAAATAGTATAAAATTGATAAAAATTATTTTTTTAGAAATATATTGATCATTTTAACGACTCAAAACTGGGTAAAAAAATATTTTCAAAAACGTTAATAGATTTTTGAAATAATGAGTGTCTCACGTTAACAGGATCACCCTGTATATCCGACGTAAAGTGCGTGTGTATAAATCGCGTGTACACGCACACGTAGGCTTCTCGCACCGCACACGTACATGGGGCCAGCCAACACTCCAACGGTGGGTGCGATTGTGCGCCGGCGCCCGCGTCCCCCGGTCCAAACGATTTACGTCGCCCGGCGCTACGGCGGCGGCGACCCACATAACGGTCGGAGGTGGCGGAGGTGCCGGCGGCGGCGGCATTTTCCCCCTATAAAAGCCACGCGAGTGCAGCACGTACGGCGGCAAGCGCATAGCAGTCGCATTCGGTCGTTGTATCGAAACGCACTGCCGTGGTATCGCACAGAGACGCCGTGTAACGGTATATCGATACAATATCAGCACGACATCGTACCGGTAACGGCACACACAACTGCGATATCTCCGAACGCCACTAATTCACTCGCCAGAGAATATAATATTTCCGCCAGACACATCGTAGTCAACGGATTTGCGCCACTCAAAAATATACCGTCAACCCGTCGCACATGGTGAGCATGGCCGAGACGGACGGCGGCGCCAACTGCACTGCCGCAACCACGGCCGAAACTTTCGGCCTCCGCGGAGACGCTGACAATGGGTTACGGCTACTCGAGGCGGCCGCAGACGTGGATGGCCGCGTTCGTGGACGCAGTGGCTCGTCCAGCAGTGGTGGTCGAAACAAGGGAAGTCAGCGGCGGAACGGCTCGGTGGCCGGCGACCGCCGTCGCAGCCGACAGCCGGACGGCGCGGCCAGTTGAGGGTACGAGAGACCGCAGCCGCAGCCGCAACAGCCACCGTCGCCACCGTCAAGGCGGGTCGGCGACCGTGGCGACTGCAGCAGCAGCAGCACCGGCACCGGCACCAGCATCGGCACCAGCACTGGCAGCACGTGCACCACGGGACCAGCGGCGGTGTTCAAGTCGGCACTGGCCAAGTACCCATACATGTCGCTGTCGCTGTCACCGCCGTTCAACCGGCGCCGGAACCTGCCGTCGTACAGGGGACGTTGTAGCCTGTAAGTGTGCACAATATAATTTATAAATATATAATACACACCTTATAGGCACGATTGACTACTCCTGGATATAACCATGGTATAAGGTCTACGAATATAGATAATATTATAATATTAACAATAATACATTCAAATTGGTTTACCTTTCACGACGTCTGTCTTCGGCGAAACGTGTTTGCCGTTAGTCCGTTTTTTCCTACAATATATGCGTCAAACATGAGTCTCGAAACTTCTACGTGGAACGTTCAACGTTATATTATTATATTTTATAATATTTTATAACAATAATATTATTATTACAATGAGCAGGACCCGGCCCCACATGTTGTTGGTCGGACGTCAGAGGATAGACAGCGGAGAACGAAATTATCACGCAATATCATAATATAATATTACTGTTTACTTATATTATAATAATGTTAATGTCGGATACATCATACGCGGATTTCGCACATTGTTAATACCTATCTCTATGTTACAATATTACTGTACTGTATAATATATATATATATTATATCTGCTTACCGGTCTTCCTATAAATTTTAACGTCTCCTCGATAACTTTGTGCAAACTGTTGAACGGCTAGCAAACATCTTCTGCAGCTGCAGCACTGCGTACGTTCTGGTACAGAATAGGTACCATTATTATGGTCACGACTCGCGTGTGGGGCCGTTTACGTTATTAAATTACAAAATTTACTATCGTTATTTACACGCAATAATAATATTACGATTTCATATTTTATGCTCCCGTTTATGTCGTGTGCGTGCGTATCCGCCTGCTCATAAACGGTAACATTTCAAACGATTTTTTTTTCTTTGCTTCGGTCGATTATAATGTGCTCGCGTTTCTAACCGATCTACTATGGTTTATTAGAATACGATAATATTATTATCGGGCGTAGGTACAATATTCGACTGCCAAATGTTAAAATAGTAAACATTGTAATAGTTCATTATTATTATCGTTATCGTTATCGTTTACCGTGGTCGCCGGTCGGAGACCGCACGGCCACACACGTCCACGTCATTGCGAGCGCCTCGGCGGCGGTCCCTCTGATAACAGAAATCGATATATTATTAAACACGCCGCGCTGCACAAGGCGAATAATTCGTAAACAACGGACTTTTAAGGTACGCAGTGGTGTGGCGAACTGAAAAAGTTCCAGAGGCAAATCATAAATATCTCAAGTATTAATGAATAATAATATATGTATTAATGTAATATAACTAATATTATATTACAGTCTACAGATCATTATTGACCACCTATTGAGTATATCATATTACATTTACCAGGGGACCCACCGGTACCTGCACCCACCACTTTATTTATGAAAAATCTCAGAGGCGTTCTGAAATTTCCGTTCACCACGCCACTGAACGTACGCGACTGTTAGCACGCGATTTTATTAGATACTGCAGTATTATAATATATTAAGGCAAATGCAATAATGTGTATTATGCACAAATCAATTTGCGTTGCATGAAAATTGTTTTTCGCTCGTCGTCTGTGTGTCTGATGCAGCACTCACAGTGATTTGTGCATTGTAATAATATCATCAAGATAATTAATTCTATATCTAGGTTATTGATCTCGTCTAAATAAAAAAAATTATTTAAAATATTTCATTTTGACCATCGATATTATATTTAAATAAAACGTCCAACTGGAATAAATTATCTAGATATTTATTAGATATCTATATTATAGGTAATTGATATTTTTTCTAAACTTTAATTGTTTTAATATTGTTATCCGTTTATTCGATTTGATTTTCAAGTTCTTAACAGTTCTTTTGTGTACCTTAATTTATTATACATAATTATTATAATAATACATAATAATTATGTCTTACCGTAGTTGTTATCTAGTAAGTACCTACATCTTCCATTCTCGCTGTAAGCACAAATGGGAGTAATCGTATTTAAAAATCAAATACATAATTATTATCCAACGAAATGTGCGTGGTTATCTTTCATCTATATATTATCTAGATAAAACTTGAACAAACCATCTATTAATAGTTTATCTAAATAATCGTGGGTTATTTTCGCACGACACTTATCAACTGCATCACACGATGCACGTCACACGTGGTGCTTAATCGTCATCGCGTTACCTGCACGTGCGGCATACCTAATATTTTACAATTTTACGAGTGCATGCGGAAAACGGGTAGTAGAAATACCATACGAGGCAAATAAAAGCTACAGCAGGTGCATAATATATAATAATCGAACAGAAAATTGAGATCTTACGCTCATAAATAATAATAATATAATATACCTATATCAATAACAGACAACGATCGACTTAATAATTTATAGGTGGAGATTTGATTGAATTTAAAGGGGAGCTTAAATCATTCTTTACAAAATAAAATGTGGGGGCTTTGAAAAATGATCAATAATTTTAGAGGAGATAAGCCCCCCCCCCCCAAGCACCACCAAATAATATGCCTAATATAATAATGTGTTGTATGTCTATATTTTAATGTCGAGTCTGTCGTTTCGGCAACCCCGAATGAATTACCGCGGCGTGGACCCTTTGTAAGTGCAGCGATGATACCATATTATAATCATCAAACGCAAAGGTCTTAACGAATTAATAATAGTGCCAAGCGTCGCCATTACCGGATTATCATTAATATTATATAATATTTGCGTATAATTGAGTGTAGGTACTCGTGTAATATGTGTAGTGTTTCGTCGAAGATGAAAATGTGTGTCACCTGCAAGCCGCCATAAAATTTAAACTGCACCAAATTACTGATAAATATTTCTTCGAGAAGCCTAACCGATAATAATATTACATTTCAGATGAATATTTATATTAAATCCAATCTAGAAACTTGCGTGAACAATGAACATGAAGCGCGTGTTTATTATAATAATACATTTGGAAACGGATAAATCACAATTTTTTGAAACGAATATTGATACGCATTATATCATGCAGCCTTCGAACAAAAGCTATATTATGTGGGAAAGGTATAAAAATAATAATAGTCTTTCAATAAGCTTTTATAGTTGATTGAAAAATTCTAAGTTTTTAAAACGATAAACAGTAATAGTTCTTTTTGGCCGTAATTTTTTTTTATTATTATGGTGTCAAAATATACCATCGTCGTCCATCACTCACAATAATGAAATTTATGAATACTTATATTTGAATTCTTGTCTTTTATTTTTAATCAAGTACACAGACGTAAAAGGAGGTCATTAATTGATCTGTGGAAATTAATTTTGTTCAATTAATTTACAATATTGTATTCGTGAAATATATTTTTATCAACTATCAATTTTGACAACTGCAATACAATTTAATTATGTTTATAATAATAATATATTCATACAGATATAGTTAATATTTCAAAAGGTTCATTAATTTTATCAGTCTTATATTAGAACGATGAACTATTTAATTATGAAATTTCCCCGCTGATAAATAACGCGTGCATATATATTTTAATCAATATTTTCTTTGTACTGCAGTGAGCTACTGAGCTCTATAGTAATTAAAAATCATTACGGGCCTTTGAATATATTAAGGTATAATATACCTAGTCCTTTGAACTCTTGACAAGTATGGTTAAACGATGTTTTAAATTTGGAAATTGACAGGTGCCTAGCTCTTTAATGGTACTTCTTAACACAAAATAGCAATAATAACTATAAAACATTACTTTTCAAAACTATACATTTTTGAAAATACTTATGACTCTGTTCAAAAATCGTCGTTGATTAGTCCAACATTCAAGGTTGGGCATTAACGAGTTAAAAATTAAAATTAAGTTAAAACGTTAAGTTAATTTTAATTAAGTTAATTAACTCGTTACTTTTTTTTCAAATTAACTTTTAACTTAATAAGTTACTTTTTTTCAAGATTAACGTGTTAACTTCAAGTTAATTTTATTTCACAAATATCTAAATTAAGTTAATTTTCGTCCGAAGAATAATGCAAATTTTTGAATGTGTTTTTACTTTGATGTATCATTTTAAATTTCCCCACTAATTTTCTTGGACGTAAAGAAAAACGGAACTTTTCTCCTTTACGGGACACCCCTTTTTTTGGGGGGGGGGGGGACTTAGTCATTTTTTGGGTAAAAAAAATGTTGGTGAAATCAGAATTTGGCTTCAAATTTCAAAAATTGAAGTTTTAACTTTATATAATAACCTTTAAATACCTATAATTCTTGATTTCTCGCTACGCTCGCTCGGACATTAAAATCGAAAATTCAAAATATCCCCCTATTTGCTGTGTAAACTACCACTGAGCCCGCTTGGAGACGCAACATTTATAAGTTATTAAACGTATTATATACTAACTTTGAAGTGTCATAACTTCGAAACTAAGCCTGAACCCCAAATTCTGACTTGACCATCGTCTTCAGCGTACTTAACTACATAAGTTTCAAAAAAAAAAAATGCAAAAAAAAAGGTGTCACGTAAAGTAGAAATATACCAGAAAAACTATCTAACAAACCATATTATGTGTCTGGAATTTTTATTTTTGCAAATTAGCAAATTTTAACTTAACGCTAAGTTAAATTACTTTTTTTTTAAATTTAACTTTTAACTTAACGAGTTAACGAAAAAAAAATACGAGTAACTTTTAACTTAACTTAACTTAATTATTTTAAAATAACTTAACTTAACGAGTTAAAAAAAATCGTTAACTTGCCCAGCCTTGCCAACATTTGATAATAAATCATGAAAGAAACAAATATTCTTGATATTTTAATCGTTACCTACCTGTCATGTTTATTAACTGTGAAACAAATAACAGTACTAATTCAGATATGGAAAACTGCGGTAAAATTGCGATTTAGTTTTTAATATTTATATGGACAATACTAAGTACCTACCTATAAAATGTATAAAATTCAGCAAAGACAATGTTTCTTCAATAGCGTCAACGATTTGCAAACAAGTTAGTTTATGATGTTGATATAGAGATTGTTTGTTAGAAGTAGTCAGTAGGTTACTGAATAAACATTTAAAGTACCTAAAAATATTTTATACTTACCTTTATAGATGCCATAATAGTCTTTATTAAAACTAAAAAAGAAATTTAAAGTTATACCATTTGCGTATTAGTACCTATACATGATATAATAATGATTACTATCTCAGAAGAATTAATAATACAATTATTGTATTATGACTTTATTATTAAGTGTAAACATAATATGATGTAAGTTCTGATTTTACACGCCACATTTCTCCTTAAGATATTTTTTAATGTTAAATTTTAAACTTTTATTCTAAAAGATACGACTAGGTATTTAAGATTAAGTGAAAAACATCTTAAGGGGATTGGAAGCGGCGATTTTCTGTCTTTGTCTAACACACATGCAGCATAGGATTATAGGTATGTTCTATTTCCAACGTACCGATTAATCTAGTGAAGCAATAAAGATTCTAAAAACAGATTTGAATTTTTCGTCAAGTCTTCTTGAGATCGACTTTCCCACATTTTTGATTTTTTGGTTCAAACTTGAAAGTTGAAATATATCAATTTTTTAATTACTCTTTTTAATATATCGTTTTTATGATTTCGGGGGATAATATCAAAAATATGGGAAAGTCGATCCCAAGTAGACTTGACAAAAATTCAAATCCGTTTTCAGAATTCTTATCGCTTCACTAGATTAATTGGTACGTTGGAAATAGAATACGTCTATAATCCTATGTTGCACGTGTATTAGACAAAGACAGAAAATCGCCGCTTCCAATCCCCTTAAGGATCGATCTATCAATGTTTCTCCCCCGGTCACCGCTATTATAGGTATATTTAATATTTATGACAATTCAGTATTCTTGTGATATTATCTCAAAGCTGATAGCTTAAGCATATATTAACAATACTGTATAATATACTTATATAAAACAAACTCACAGGATCAAGCATCAACTAACAAACATTGCTATTTCAAATGTTGTATAACCCCCATAGTTACATCAATAATCTGTATAGATAGACACACAGTGATTACTGATTAGTGTTATATATAACTTAGCTAACTTTTAAGTAAAAACAAAAAAAATTGTATAAATAATATATTTTAAAATATAGAATCTACCATCTAATTTTTAATTTTATTAATCACTAGTTGTCATCTGCAAATGATTGATCGAAAATTTTTCAACTCTTTTTATTTATTTATAAATTTATGTATAAATTAATAGAACACGCTCTCTAAAATTATATCAAGAAGAAATATTACCTATAGGTAGTTTTCCCGAATTTTCAAAACGATAAGTACCTATTATTTATTATTGTACAATATTGTACAAATTTTAGCCAATTTTGTATTTAATAGTTTTATATCAAATAGTTAAAAAGTTCCTCAAATTTCAGGCACTGAAGTTTCAATCGTAACTTGCTTAAATTTATGTAACGTCCATTGAACAAGTAAAATTCGACAGGGACTTAGAAGTATAACTATGTTAATATAAAATTATTAGTTATATTTTATTTTGTAGAATAAACTATATGTAAACAAACCCATGAACTTTACTCGTGATTTTCTTAACTTATTTATACCCTACTTTTGAAATTGTTCAAGAACTAATTAACACTGAAGGATAATGTATCTGCACATGTAATCTATATATAATTAAATCTAAACCTAAAGAAATGGAATTAAGTTTAATTTGATTAACAATTTTATAATTAGGTTTTATAATCTTAGTTTAAAATGATTTCATTCACAAATGTAATTTAAAGTATTAATTATTCTAACACTCTTCAAATGTTCATCAAAACAAGAAATGTGAGTAATAGTTTGTTAAAATTGATGCAGTCAAAAATTATATATTAACTTTATAATTGAGAATACTTTTAACTCATGCAGTGTATCGTATATTTGAATGGTTTATTTTAATTAAGTTTTAAAAGATGGTACCTATTGAATTTTTTTATGACAGTAAAATTGCTCAAATAAAATATATATTTTTTTATCAAATGATCCCAACATTATTAAAATGAATAACTTCATAATTTTCCAGGTATAGGTAAATGCTTAAGTAATATATATATATTATATATATATATATATATAATATATATGTATATTAAAACTTAATACATGCAAAATTAATTATGTTTTATTAATGTTATGATGTATATTAGGTATTTAGGGAAAATGAATTTGGAAAAATAGTTTAAGTTTTTACTTTTTAATGAATTTTAATATCTATTTTTAAGTTAATATTTATTACTTAAACGTAAGCACATCATTTCTTATTTTCGTAATTACTTTTTATCATAATAGTATCACACTATCACTGTACTTTTATAATAGAACGTATTAAAAAGATACAGCGCTTATGGGACGTTCTTTATTACGTGGTTTATTTATATTTTTATTTTGCCATAAAAAGTATGGCTATATTTTAAATTGTGAGTTTATGTTTTTTTTATATAATATAATATAGGTAGCTACTTACTAAATAACTTCACAACTACGCATTCATTTAAAAAATAAAAAATAAAAAAATCATTGAGTATAAATTGTTTATAAGACGTTTTAGAAATCGTGGTTAATGGCCATAATCAAAATTTTCAAAAAACAAATAAAATTACTTTATAATACGTACGCATATAGGTATATACCTATGTATATAATTTAATATATAAAAGTCTTGTATCATCTGCAATTATAAAAATAAACAAATTTAAAAACATTTTTCAAATATTTAATACAGTACAATAATATTAAATATTATGGTCAATAATCAAATATTTTTTTTTTGTTATAAGCAAATCATATATCTTGTAAAATAATTCACTTAGTTTCCATCAATAATGTGTTAAAATTGAAAAAGCTTTCCGACCGATGCATAGGCGCTATGTACTATGGACATTTTTCTGGTAGAGGGGGACTAGAATTGTATCAGCAGCACAGACCCTGATAATTAATATTTTTAACTAAAATATGATTAAAAAACTAGGGGGCTAAGCCCATCTTCCCTTCTAATTGCGCCTATGAACCGATGCAAAGTAATTCTGTGTATGCATTCAAACATCTTTACATTTAAGATTCTGAGTGGACCGGTGAATATTGAATGTATTGGTTTTACAATGATGTCTGTTTTTTTTAAAAAAATTTTTTGTGTCTGTTACCACATTTTGGTGCAGTAAAAACGCTTTGATTTTCAAATTCAGTATTTTGTCCGATGATAAAGTGAATAAAATTGGTGCATTTGGAAAGTCAAAATTTATAATTTTGAAAACCAAAAATGCCGGGAAATGTAAAAAATAAATAAGGAAAACCGGGAATTTTTACTCAAAATCAGTTTTTGCAAAAATCGATTTTGGTTTTTGGTGTAACTCTAAAATAAACGACCATACTATATGAACATTTCACTGAATATTTATATTAGAGCCGTTTAAGGACATTTTCAGTTTCCAATTTTTTTTCTATAAAATATGTCAATAAAGTTTTATTCGCTGTCACAGAATTTGAAAATGTAATTCAAGATTCCTCGTAAGTTTCTATTAGTGGAAATAAAAAAAAATTTGAGCGTAAATCCACAATAATTTTTTATAAGCGGCTTAATTTCGAATTCCGACAAAATTCTTAAAAATCCCAAATATTGCAAATTATTTTCAGTTAGAAATTCATACAAAAGAAAACATGTCTACCGAAAATTAATATAAAATTTTTTTGAGCGTTTGAAGTTAAACTATTTACAACATCCAATGTTGTAATATTCAAAAACGTATACCAGTAGACACTTAAAATTTACACCATATGTTTATTTTATAATTTTATATACTTGTTAAAATTTTCAACATTTATGAACATTGTCAATTTTTAATTTTTTAGTTTTGTTTTCTATAAATGTCAATAATATTGTATTCGTTGGGTCGAAAAGCTTGACAATTGAATACATAATTCCTGATATATTGTTATAACAGAAATTGAAATCTATTAAAAATACGTAGGCACGTTTTTTTTTATAAGTTATTAAATTAAAATGTTGAAATAATTTATAAAATCGAAAATTTACAAATTATTTTATTGATAAAAATGTATAAAATGTTCATTTAGTATAGCTAAGGATTGAAAACCTAAAAGAAAGTTGCACGTAAGTTGTTAATTCTGTAACAAAAAAATCTAAAATATAATATACATAAACACAGTTTTTTTTTTAGTTATTTTAAGTTAAAATTTGGACGAAATTATATATTAAATAACGATTTTAGTTATTTTTTTGTAATTTTATAATATTAATTTATTTAATTCAACTTACCGGCTACCGTATCAATAATAAGTAATAACAATATAAATATAATATAAAATATTCTAGACTGACAAAACGTCTCCGCTCAGAATCGTTTTTCTTTTATAATGATATTATATCTTTGAATTCAGATTTAATACCATCCATTTCATTTTTTTTAAATCGAACCTTTTAACGTACTTAATTTGTTGTCTAGTGTATAGACCTATTTCTTGTCCATAATTGGTTTTGAATATTTTGATCTATGACAAAATGAGATGTGCATGCGCGTGCGTAATGCCATAATATGTATGGGGGGGGGGGGGTGATTAGTGAGGGTATACACACGCTAATGATCATTTACTACATACATAAAGACGAGCAGTGACCGCAAGTTATGAAAAAATTGCCTAAACACCACTCTTTAAAAAGGACACGTTTGCAGGGGCCTTAACTATTAAAACAATATCAAACCAATGCCTACTGAGTAGGCCCTACTCGTTTAGTTTCTGAGTGAATTCATAAGTTTGGTAAATTATGTATTTATAATATAATATATCATATCATGTGCCTATACATTATTATGTATATTTTTTTGTAAATTTTGTATATGCATTATAAAATATAGGTACTCAGTAGATAAATATATACTACACATATAAATTAGCACAATCGTGTTGATATTTCATCAAGTAAAAAAAAATCCACAACCATGTTACAAAATGATTCCCCAAACGAGTTGTAATTAGTTGGGTCAAAAAATGAAAAGGTGCGAATCGTGATGTTTTTTTTTTTTTTGTTATATTTACGTTGACATCTAAACAATAGTTGATGAAATATAAGTAGAAATTAGCAAAATGATTTAACAAATAAATTATTGCTTATAGTAATAATAATAATAAAGAAACTTGAGTAATAATAATATAAATAACTTGACGAAAAAAAATGTTTGTATTGAAATAATTGTGTGATAGAGTGCGCCTATTATAATGTTTTGTCGTCATAAATCGATGGTGCTCGGGAAAAACTTGCCTATTCTAAAATGATGTACACAATTGTCTAAGTCACATCATAACTGGTTTCTCAAACAAAAAATTAATTTTGTGAAATGTTCTATTTTTCATAAATGTATAACAACTGGTAAATAACAACTGGCCATATTATTATATTTATAATAATATAGCCTAACGCCATACGGCTATACATTTTGACGGAATGTATGATTGTAAGATTGACGTTTGTGCATAGTAAGGATTTGTGTACACAAATGAAAATCTAAATACCGTAAACATTTTTAAAACAAATTATTTCTGTCATTAGAAAATACGAATCAGATTCATATAATTATCATTATTGGTGACGCCATCGTCAGTTTTAGAGAGCGCCACTGGTAATGGTCTGAAAAACTGTATGCCTAAAAACAGGATACTTATAGGTGGAGCTACGTTTTAACTTAAACGTGAGCACAAACTTTAAATGTCTACCTCACACATTTTTTAATTAATTACCACCAATATAAGCATTAAACTTTTTTTTCGAATTAAGGGCGTGCCCAGACACCACTTGAAACACGCCGCGCCATAGCTCCACCTATATATGATGAGTGCAGTCTGCAGTATATACATAAACATTAAACATACTCCTAAACCCTTTATCCGTTATTATATTTTCCTCTTGATAATTATTGACATTTTACAGTGACGAACAGTATTTTTTATTTTCTCCTATCAGCAGAAGGAAATCGTAATGAGAAACAACAATAGATCGTCTATTCGTCTCAATTGATACCTGACATAAATTTATCAGTTTTATGAAACAGTCATCTGATGTTTATTATAGTAGCGGTATATTATGTAACACACATATATATATATATTATAACATACTTTAATATCTATCATTGACATAATAATTGCGATTCCTTTAATCTATATATTTGACTATTGGATACGTCATACAAAATATATAGTTCAGTATTTTATCAAACTGTCATTATCGTGTCTGTTTAATATAATATATTAGGTACAATGTACATAAGTACATTTTGACATGTTGTACACGGTCTGACACATTATAATATATTAGTTTAGTTATAGCCGTGTTTCCTAATCCTATAACCTTTTCGATATGGCAGCCCACTATATATGCTTCTTCTGTCTGGTGAGTGGTGACCCATAAAAAAAATCTATTTGTATACTGTATATTTGTGATAGGTACTAGTATTATAATTTATAACTACTTACATATAATTTAATCTTTTAATCTTATAGTATACTTGTAAGTTGTAACCCATCAAAATAAGTGCGCGAGTAATCGCGACCCATAGGTAACTTGGAAAACACTGTGAGCGCATGCGTATTAAAATATTTGATAATGATTTTGATTTTCGTAGATAGGTACTACACTATACTGCATGCACATTAACATTATACAATGTTAAGCTTAGGGATTCGATACAAGTGACCGAAAGATTGTAAAAAAATGATATTATTTACGAGATACGTACATTTAACATAATATATTTTCAAACATTACAAGAAATTAAATGTGTACCTACCTATTAATAAAAATTAAAAACTAAAAACAGTTTATTATACTTACTGAGACACGTTTTAAATAATACATTTTTTAGTGGAACGTTTGTGACTACAAAAATGTGTTAAACTATAACATTTCCGTGATTCTTGGTGAGGCGCAAATTCCAATAAATCGCTGTAACTATAGCACAATTTAAGTACAACCATCCTGAATGTATACACAATAATACGATATATAATGCAGTTCTATATTTGTAATTTTTGCAAACTTCCGACGCCATGGCCCATAGGCACCATTGTGTGACATGATTTGTGTACCAACTGACCAAAAAAGTACCTAACCAGGTGTTCATATCAAATCGTACATCAGCAGGTACCGACAATAAAGTCGATTACAATTTTATTTGCAGGCTTCAGTGGGTCAGTGTAATATAACAAGGGAGGCAACCACTCGTAAAATATAACACTCCAACGGGACAGTTACAGCTTAATCACATTGGATAACTTCCAAGTGGAAAATATTATCGAATTGATAATTTAAATTAATTGTCGACTAAAATACAATCGCTATTTTGAGTGGGCTAAATGTCCATATACCAAGATCTGATAACTAAAAATGTAGTATATATAATGTTGAATGAATAAGATAAAAATAATTTACTTAAAAACGTTTCAGATAAAATAAAAACTTAACAATAATAAACTTTTAAAAAAATATGCTGAACGTAATATTTTTCTTTCGCGATTTCTTTAATCGTAAAACTGTTATCACGCTGCTTTATAGTTTGCAAAAGAAACGTCACAGCCATCACTGGTCCATTTTCCGGTCACTTAAGTGCCTTAAATAATAATGATAATAATAATATTTTTTTTAATACATTTCTATGGTGAAATAGTCGCACGGCGTCTTGGATAGGCAATTAAACGTCTCGACTGTCGTCAGTTCGTATTTCTAAATCGGTTAAACAAAATGTTAAACGTCTATAAAATTTATGGCATTTAATAATGTCTTGTGTTTTTCTGTATGTATATAAGAGTAAAGTTGAAAGCTGGTTTTAGTTGCCATGTTATGGTGAAACTCGATTTAAGTGTCCCTCATTCAATTATTTTAAAATACATACTTGAAAAAAAAACATGCGAAAGAGTTGTAGGTAGATAATTAATTAATTAATATGTGATAAATAACTTTAAAAAATTTACATTCTGATACTAAATTATTCATTTAAATGGTTTTTCTGACTTTATTTATTTAACAAATTGGTACAACAGTTCATTTATTAAAATATAATATACATAATATGCAAATCTGTTAATATTGCTATAAATCAAAACAATTAAGTAATAGTGTTTTAGTATCTACTTAAGGGGCATCGCTACGCTCATTATTTAAAGGGAAACATTTAGGCAATTTCTAATCTTGTCATAGCCGCCCGGGATCTATCTGTTAGTTTTAAATGATTATTAGTGTGAGTGAAATTAAATGCGGGTATCCTCTCTCGTACACGCATACACATGTCAATAACTCAATAACCATATCAATTTAACTACACGAATTTTATAAAAACACACATTTATTCTGACAAAATTAAAGTTAGTTATAACGTTGTCTGATTT
>NC_042493.1:65148785-65175646 GCF_005508785.2 Acyrthosiphon pisum | reverse complement strand
CAATAATATAAAATTTAGTTTTTACAAAGTCCTTCGTAGGATCTATAGACATTTTTCTGCTGAATTAAAATTTTTTTTTTCAGAATCAAAATCAGACAACGTTATAACTAACTTTAATTTTGTCAGAATAAATGTATGTTTTTATAAAATTCGTGTAGTTAAATTGATATGATTATTGGTTATTGATATAAATTTCTGGTGAGTTAAAATTTTTTTTCAGAATCAAAATCGGACTACGTTAACTAACTTTAATTTTGTCAATACTTTAGGTCTTTTCAGCTAAAATTGACGGCAGAAGCGAGGGCGCGAGGCCCCTTAAGTATATAAAATAAATAAAACTTTTATCCCACGTTTGATTAAAAAAAATATCATTTTCCATACGATCGCTTTGAGAATTTATTAGCAATCAAATATCTTTCTTAGCCACTCTAACATGATGTGATGTATTAAGTTGAGTAGATTAGGTTTTGGTCTTTATGTCCAAAAGATATACAACATGATGTGGATTATTGAATTTTCTATTGTTGTTTGTTAGAAAGTGAGCTTATAAGTATGAGTACGGTGTGACGTAATTTAATAAATTCTACACAAACATTTTTCTCATTATTATTTATTCGAAAAACTGAGGAATTATTAGGATACCTATAATATATAGTCTTTAAAGAGATTATACTGTAATTTTTCTGTTAAAATACTAACGTTTCGGTTGTTGAATGCCATTTTTCTGAAACCTAATGCAGAATATTGGTAATTTTTAGGTGAAAATTTGTGGAATATCACTTCATAATAATATAGTGGATAATGTATCGTATGTTTTCTTCAAATTGCATAACCATTTACATTGATGAAATATTTATTGGTTGGTTGATTTCAATAAAATAATAAATGAAATATAAATCATGTGTGTATAAAATTGTTCACTTTGAATTCGTTTAAAAAAATACATGAGTCATGGCCAGATATGACCTATACAACAGCTGGCCAGTTCCTGACATTATAAATGATAAATAGTTATAGAACTCTCGCAAATTGTTCCGTTCTTTACTAGAACACGATCAATAGGTAACAATTGTAAAATGTACAGTTCCCTTAGATCGTATACAATGTACATGATCGAAGACTGTCCCTCAATCCGATAAACGTAATTTTGTATCGTATATTCGTTTTTCTTTATTTAAATATAATGGTATTTTTTTTTTTTAGTTAAAAAGTTTTAGTGGATATAAAATTTGATTAGGTACCAAATACCTGTGCTATAATAAACACATTATATAATTTTAATTAGATATAAAGTTAACCCAAAGAATGGAAATGATATATTTATATAAAGAATAAATTAATTACCCGCAGAAATCGATGTCTATCACCTCACAATTAAATCAATTCAAAAGTAAAATCCAACGAATATCACTATAATAAATTACAATATTATGTTGTTACCATTATTAATCTAAATATAATTTATTATGGTTAGTTGTTATTTTTATTATTATATATCTGTATTTTTTCTTGATTCTAAGTATTCCTGTTTACTTATACCATAAATCTAATTTTAATTTATATTCATCATATTTACCAAAATGTTATATACCCGTTGATTTATAAAATAAATTAACTTTCTTGTTCATTTCTACCACTGACATAACTAAAACAGAAATTGAATAACACATTAAACAAAACATTCAAAATTTAGTTTCAACATATTATGTGATACGGAGTGCGATTTCTGATGGGTACGTTTTTGTTTGTAATGTTGTCGCAGCCAACCACGTCCCAACATTATGATAAAAATGTGGATTGTTTTCTCTGTAGGTAATTAAATACGGAAATAGTACAGTTTTAAGAGTTGGCTTTATGCAACCCATCAATAGTTATGTCATCTTAGTAGGTACACAAGATCTGTGAAAAATGTTAAATATAAAATTGTCCAAGTAAAAATTGTTTAGCGAAATCAAAACTTGAAAAAATAAAAAATAAATATCGAACATCTAGCAAACATGAAAATGCACAATTGCACTATGGTATTGATATCTGAAAATTATGTTTTGCAAATAATAAACAATATTATGATTAATATATGGTAATAATAAAATTCATAGATTACAACATTTTCAAAATTTGCAAAATCAAGGAAAAAATAATGAAGGTTTTTTTTTCTTAAGTAACATTTTATCAAACTATAATTTATAATATTAAAGTAAAAATGTTTTTATACTTTTTTTGGACCAAAAAAAATATCTTAATCCCGGGCATTGGCTATCGTTGCTTACGCATTTTGATAAAATAATAGAACGGACAATGGCGTTTACGATTTTGTGGCGGCGAAAGAGATAGTTTCCCCTGGAGACACATTTTTAAGGGGTGCCAATGTTTGGAGGGTGAAACAAAACAAAAGTTTTGTAACTTTGTAACTTACAATCATTTTCCGACGGACTTATTAACTATTGAAAAATATTGATATTACCTATATAGGAAAGTATAAAGATAGTATTTATTTTCATAAAAATAACATTTTTGGCGTTGGAAAATCTGGGATGGCCGTTGGGACATTATTGTTTCTGCGGTAGTGTAAATAATATACCATGCTGTTTGTACAATTATTCTACCACCCGCACCACAACGATATTGCGTCAGTGTGCGAGTATCTTTACTTGGAATTTGGAAAGCTAAAGGTACTTGGACCGACAAATTTCAATTTTAATTCGTATAATTTTCGTGTGTAAATTATACACATATTACATCAGTATACATCCAGGTACACAATGCTAGTATCTTTCATGATTTTCACATAATTTTTGAGTTTTATATTTACAGTTTAAAATGTATAATTTCGAATTTGTTTATTACTTAGTAGGCAATTATATTAGTACACTTTCGTCTTTCGCTAAGACAATGCGCGAGTAGCATTATATCAGAAATACCTAGGTAGCTCGATTGATTAAAGAACAAAAAACTTCATTTGACGCCAAAAGTTTGATTTACCTAATATTTTATCACTAGGTTTTTTATTTTATTTTTTATTTTTATACGAATGTGAAGCGAATAAAATTAAGTGGTGCCGCTTTAGAAAAGAGCAGAGGAAAAACATTAATTTGTGTGTAATGATTAAAATGGTAGTAAAGAGAGACATTTTAAAAATCTGCCCTCAAGCATCGTATACTGGTATTCGTTAACACAGAGTACAGAACTATAAGAGTAAGTAATATGATACTATTCACTTTGTCTGTTTGTACCAAACACACATATCTATACATATGTATTTTTCTATACACCTTCATTAGTAATCCTTAGAACGCCACTGATATAAATATATAACATAATATATAGGTACTAATTATTACAAAAAAAGTATTTTTTATAATTAAATGTAATGCAATATTCAGCATATTTTATGATTTGTATACACCTGTATGGCTATATCTCTAAATTATTTTTATCAGTGTTAATAATTAATATTCACATAGCGCATCATAAGCACAAATAAAATAGACTAGTAGAGGTAGGTTAGATTTTCCAAAAAAAAATATAATATATATATTACAATGCCTTCTCAATAATAATAATATACCTACTATAAATATTATAGATTTTCTTAAAAATAAATATATATAAAAAGGGTAGCCCATCAATTGATTAATTGTTTACCTTAATTACAATTTGTTAATGCATGTCATATTATATATGTACGCACACATATTTTTATATACCTGTCATCTATGTACAAAAATAATATTTAGAAATTTATAAAAATATGTTCAATATATATTGTACATAAGCTATGAACTGCAATAGCTGAGAAATAATTTAAACATTTATTTTGTTAAGATTCAGTTGTTGAACATTGGAATATTAAAACATTTGAATATTCCAATAAAAAAATAAATAAATTACATACGTTTCTAGTATAAGTATTTTCTCGTTATAGGAGTAATAACATTTCAAAATTGTCGTTAAAAAGATCATTTTACTAGAATAACGAATGCTTTAAATTAAAATTAAATATAAATTTATTGACTATGATAAAAGTGTTTGTTCACTATTCATTATTTTCAATCCATGTAACTTTGTATTTTTTTATTATTATTATTCATGGTACAGCATCAACTACTAGGTTATTAGCTTATAACAAAACTTTAAATTATTATAAACTATTTAAAACTCAATTGAAAAATGAATATTATTTGCCTATAAATTTAATTTACATATTGAAATATAGTTATTAAAAAATTCAACGATAAAAAATCACGGCACTCGGAATTACGCGGGATAGATTATTATAAATAAATAATGAAATGTATTATTACTTTTACTTATATAATCTATATATATAAAAATGGATAAAAAAAAGGAATAACAATTCATCAATCGAGAACGGCAGGTCCGATTTGGCTCAAATTTGTTTTAAGATTTTCGTAACTGCCAGGAGAATGTTTTTACGAAATAAAATTTTAGGAAAATTCACCGGAAAGGTAGGAAATCTCAAAATTGTATGTCAAAAATACAACAGTGCATTATATTATATTGGTTGCTATTGGTTAATCGGGCATGTTTGTTGATTTCATATAATATAAAAATGAATCGCAGAATGTGTTGCTAAGCGCAATAATTCTACTGTATTTGTGTTGTGACTGAACTCCTAAATGGTTAGACCGATTTGAGTGAATTTTTTTGTATGCATTTGCGTTTATTCATCTGATTTTAGTACGGTTAGGTTACATTAGGATCAAGCCCGGATTAAGGGGGGGTGGTGGGGAGGGGGGGGCAGGTGGGCCATGGCCCACGGGCTTCGAAAGTTAGAATTTATTTAGGGGCCTCTAATTTGTCCATTACTTTTTTCGTTATAGGCTATGTAACACTAAATAAATCACCTAAAAAAAGAAAAAAAAGCTTGTAAATTATAATTTATAAATTAAGTGATACATTAATACATAATTCATTATTTATTGCTATGTGCCTATATACCTAATATGTTTTAAATGAGACCCTTGTGCGAAAAAAAATATATAAATAATATACAATGTGTTCCTGGGTGAAGTGACCGGCCAACGTCATTTGAAAGTATACCAAAAATGATGAAGAAATACCCTTTAAAGATTGAATCTTCAAAACTTTTCAACATTTTGACGTAATTTTATTTTTATTTTAAAACTATTTAATTGTCCTATCAACTGACATACGCAATTAAACCAGAAATATGCTAATTATTTTTATTAAATTTAAAAAAAGAGAAAAAAGTTGGCAAAAATTAGTATTTTTAAAAGGAAATTGTACATTATTCCAAATAATTTATTATTAACTATGAGTTTTTGTTTTTTGTATTATAACAACGAAAATTTACCGAATAGTATAAAATTAAACGAATGACGACCAATTAACCGATTCAATCCTAGGAAAACTAAGATTGTGACGATTAACAGGAATATATTATTATGAAAACCAAATTTTCAAAGTATTCTAGGTATATTAATGTGTTATTCAGTATAATTTAGCAGAATAATACAAAAAAAAACCCATACCATATACCACATAGTAATCAATTATTTGGAATAATACACGATTTCTTTTAAAAAATGCTAATTTTTGCCAACTTTTTTCTACTTTTTTAATTTAATAAAAATAATTAGTGCATTTCTAGTTCAATTGCGTATTTTGAAGTGTTGATAGAACAATTAAATAGCCTTAAAATTAAAAAAAAATACATTAAAATTTTAAAAATTTTTGAAAATACATAAACAAATGCGTGATATGTATGATTTTGATAAAAAATAAAAAAGTTAGACCCAATCTTTAAAGGCTATTTCTTTATCATTTTTGGTATACTTGTATATGACGTCGGCTGGTCACTTCACCCCGGAACACATTATATACATTAATATTTTCTTTTTCGTACAAGGGCCTCATTTAAAACTTCGGCCCCTGGACCTCAAAATGTCTTAATCCGGGCTTGGTTGGGATTTTGTATTAATTGATTATATCAATCACCTATGTCCATAGGTAGAATACGACAAACTTGGTATTACTTTGATACTTTAGAGTTAAATCATACACTAACGTACATACAGCACGGGGTCCGCGATATACCGCAGGTAGATTGCCTACCTGATAATGTACTGCTGCGAACCAGAATTTTTATTCCGGGCAACGGAAAAGTTAAGATTAATTTTGAAACCATACACCGAATATTAAATGACGAATTGAACAAAGTTTGAGTCACATATAGTTGGTACATATAGTTAAGCAACGAAGTTCACGGGTTCAGCTAGTTAATTTATATTTTAATTTAAAAAAAAATGTTAAAATATAACTATTTAGTTTAAATAAAATGTATATGCTATTCAGCCAATTAGGTAGGTATGGATAATTTGGTAGTATTATATTTATTACTAACAGTTATAACTTATAATATTCACAGCGATAGGAAAGCTCCTTACTTATTGAGAAGCTTTGCGCGTAGTCTGCGTTAGGGGTAAATTTATGTTTTGTTATAATCAAAATTTAAATCCATGTCAAAAAATATAAACATAATAATTAATACTACTAATATTAATACCTATATTATTTGCTTGATATTAAATATGGACAAGTTAAAAATTTTGCGATTCTACTCGTTGACGTAATCGTGCGAGGTGAACCAACTGCAGCAGCAGCGGCATCGTGGTGAGCAAAAGATTCTATAGTACCCAACTCATTTATAACTCATATACGATTTTGGTTGAGTTGGTTGCTTATATTAACTTTGGAATCAAAACTTATAACAACAATAGCATCCGGATTTATAATGGTATCAATTTATGTATTTATATTAAAATTTGTAATGCTTAAGGAATTGATAAATGTATAAGTATACAATTTTATGACAACGAGTAAGAACTGAACCCAGATTTAGAATAATACTAATTTTGTTTTTCCTTGAATATATTTTAGTGATTTTAATATACAAATTAAGGAATGACCTAGATCTTGGAGATTACACAGTAAATAGACGATTATTTAATTAGTTTATTGAAAAGGAAATATGTAAACTTAAGTAATTAAATTTAATAATCCGTTGCCTAATTAGTTTAATAGATAATTAATTTTAAAACTCCAAATCTAAATCATACCTATGTTTTACTACAATAGTTGAAGTTTATTAAATATTAATACATTACCTACTTTATTTTAACATTCACTGGTTAATTATTTTGAGTAGGTATTCTAATGATGTAATTGAGGAACAAAGATTTTATTTTAATAACTTAATTTTGTCATACCTACATATAACATTTTCTCATGGGCCATGATGGCTTACTAATTTAAAATGTATTAGATAATTTAGCCTTATAGGGTTTCCCCATAAATCATGCTGATTTATCTTGACTTATTACCCCACCATTTTGAATCACTAAATTTCAGAAGATAAAACTGGAAAAAAAAATAAAGTTAAAATTTTTTGTCTGTGTAACATCATTGTATAATACATGCATTTTTTGTTTTACTCTAGAGTTCAAATAATAAGTATTTAGTTTTAGTAAAAAATATATTTACAACTAGAATTAATTTTTTCTCATGTAATTTAATATTCGAGATTTTTAATTAAAAAAATGTAAATTATCAATGTTTATACAAATAATGTATTATTTAAAATACAATTTTTAATAAATGTCTGAATGCTCTAAACAGTCTATGAAATTTGATATAAGTTATACAAATACGTATTATTGGTAATTTTAGATTCTGAGTGGAGCACGAATGTATTTATTTTACAATTGTGTTTTTTTTCTATTTTTTTTTTTTATTGCATTGTACACTATAAATAGTCGAAATAATGCTTCGATTTTCAACTTGAACAAGTATCTTTTCCGGTAGGAAAGTAAATCTAGTTGGTGCATTGGTGAGATCAAAATTGAAAATTCACAACTGTTTTCAATATAGCCTGGAAAAAAACGAAAAAAAGATTTTGGTTTTTGGTGTAACGCTCCTAAAAAAATTACCGCGTATACATGCAATTTTCACTGAATGTTTATATTAGCATTTTCTATACACCATAACATTTTCAAAATATTTTGACTCATCTTGTCTTTTTATATAGGCATATTAAACTTTTGATTATAATTAATTTTTTTTAAATTAATGTCATAAAAAAATTGTTGCTTGGTCAAAGGACTTGAAAATGTAATAAAAGGTTCCTCGTAAGTTTTCGTTAGTGGGGAAAAAAAATTGAGCAGGAACCAAAATATTTTTTACCAGCGTCCGAATTCTGAATTACAAAATTCGTAAAAACCACGAAAATGTGCAAAATACTTTGAGTTGGAAACTTGTAAAAATTAGACATTATAATTTTTCAAGTTTTTAGGTTATTTGTCTTTAAATATCAATAAAATTGTATTCGTTGGGTCAAACTGTTTGGAAATGTTTTATAAGGTCCCTCACACATTGTTACAATATCAATTTAAAAATATCAAAAGTACATACATGAGTTTTTTTTTGTATGCATTTAAAATGTTGACAACATTTATCGAATTGAAAATTTACAAATTATTTTGCAGTTAAAAATGTATAAAATGTTAAATTTTTATATCTAAGGATGAAAAATGTTTAAACAAGGTTTTAAGTAGTTCATATACTGTAACCAAAAACTATAAAAAAATTATAAAAACAGATTTTTTTTTTTATAGTTATTACCTACATATATTTGAAGTTCAAGTTTGGACGAAAGAAGATATTTAAACGAAAAAGAACCGATTTTAGTTTTGTTTTGTGTTATAATTTAAAAATATTAGTCGTGGGTACTTGAAACTTATAAAGTATATTATTATATACAATTAATATTAATTTAACTTACCGGCTACCGTATTAATAATAATAATTTAAATATAATATAAAACATGGGTGTCGAATTTTGGGGTGATGTGGTGCTCAAGCACCTCAAGGTTTATATAAAATGTATATAAATATTCAATACGTTAATATTATACGTGTAGAAATAAAGAAATTATCATTTTTAATTAATATAATATGTTATAAGTTTTCTTGTTATTTATGATTATTTATCATTTCCTACACTTGATAACATTTAAAAAATATTTTACTCGTTTTGAGTTGTTAACGGAAATTTTCAATATTCAATTTCTTTAGTTTTTTTTTTTAAATTGTATTTTTAGGGTCGAAAAGCGTGAAACTTTAATACAAGGCTCCTGCTATATTGTTACAATAGCAGTCGAAAATATTATTCAGTACCTATACATGTTCATAAAACTTACATTACTTAATGCATTTTTGTTAAATTATCAGTTTAGTGAATTAATTGTTGAAATATTTTCATATCCTTAACATTATCTTAGACCTGAGTCAACAATTAGAAGAAATTTGTTCTTTAAGGATCTTTAACATAGGAATTACAAATTATTTTCTGTATATTCAGTTCCCATTATAAATATTATATTAATAAAACATTTCTTTTTTCTTTTATGTCTACTGTCTAATTTCTTTAAAAGTTAAAACTTTATCAAATAAAATGTTCAATACAAACTAGTAATTATGAATATGTAAGTACCTACAAGTGCGCAGACTGTTATGATAATGTAAACCCGTTGTCTTCAAAGCTCCAACTGCTTCAAGAAATATTTTTAAAACTCCCATTAAGTGAACTCAATTACATATATATTGTAAATTGAAAAATGCACTTAACTTCATGGAATCAGACATAGCGATTTCAACGTACAATCGATTGAGTATAAATAGTATAATATAATATTCTTTTTTTTTCTTTTTTTTTAATTTTTATTAGGTAAGATACAATCTATGCCAAACGCATAATAAGAATATGTGCTAGAATAAGTTTGATCAAGAAAAAGGGTGAGGGAAGAAACCATCCAGTGATCGCGCTTCCTAAATATAACATTACATTTTAAATTATTAAAGTCTAAATGTGTATCTAAAATATAGTACCTATTAAAATGTTTTCAATGAAAATCAATACTTTATTAATATTATTGGAACACTGCTAAAAAAATCATCGGAACCAATAAGCAGTAGACTTTTTTAAATGAATACTTCAAAAAATGGGCTTTAAATAATAATTGGGCTTAAATTGGTTCTGAAACCAATATCTGATATAATTGTATTCTGAAATCTAAGGTTAACCTATAAATACCTATACTTAGTCACTTAGACTTATATGAAAATAAATTTCTTTTAAGTTTATGGATTTAATGTTTAGCTTGGAAATGATTATTTAGTGTAATGATGTTGAAAGCTGTACGATTTTCATTAATTAAGACAAATGTTGATTAATGACTTCAGAACTATGTAGGTACCTACCTATATATACGCCATTATATTACATGTTATATGTATACAGTTGTTTTGCTCCTAAAACTCACTGAAATTGAACTGTCTTAAATTACTAATGAATACCTATGAATATAGGTAGACTATGTTCAGCCTTTCTAAATTCCATTTTTTAATGTTTCTAAATAAGTATATAGTTTTATTTGTTTATAGTAATGTTATAAAATATAATAAATGAAATCAAATAAAAATCAACTATATAATATTACCTTTAATATTTTATATTTCATTATTTTTTACGAATTGTTTTTCATCGAAATTCTAATTTATTTTCATTAATTAATTATTATTATTATAGGCTACATGGTTTTTAATTAGTTCATTGCTTTTTTTTTTTTTTTTTAATCAAAACACGTACGTGAGGTTTATTATAACATAATTGGTATTGTGTGTTGTACGCTGTGTTGTTTGTCACCAACTGACATATTAACTATTATATTTTATAAATTATGAATATAAAACTTATTTTGCGTATATTTATACACAAAATATATTTATTAATTATACCTAAACTATTATCAAGACTCAATAGGATGTAATTTTGTATTAATCACTATGTAATATTACTGTCATCCACTATTTGATTACCTAGTACACCAATGAGTGCTTACAATAGCTGATAAAAGTACAAATTTTAAAGTCTGAAAGTCAGTTCACTCAAATATACTTTTTATAATTTTAAAAAACTAAAATAATTTTGAGTAGTAATGACATTTTGTGGATAGTTCATTTCTCTGAAAATAGTTAACCAATAATTTGTACCTCAAACATTTTTGACCAAAAATTAACTAATTAAGTCATGTTTAACTGTCTTGTCGGTTTTTAATAATTGTTTCATAAAAATCTAACTTTTAGGTAGGTATCTAGAATTAGTTACACTGCCAAAGCAAATTCTAAACCTTTAATTTGTCTGGAGAGAAAATAGTCAATTCGATGATGCACATAATTGTCTAAAGAAAATAATTTCAAGAGTACACCATTAAAACTTTATATTTATAATTAGGAACTTGAATTTTCTTTGAATTAAGTTCTAGCGCCTCAGTGGAATTATTAGCCGTTTCACTTAGTTTATGTAATAAAGTTTTTATTTGAGTCATTTTACTTCATACAATGCGAAAATTGTAACAAAATAAGCAAAATGGTGGGGGGAAGCGAAGTTGCTCAATGTTTAATCCATGAACATAAGAATAGATAACCTAAATAATGAGTGCTTCAACGCCCCATTTTTTTCCATTGAAATTACGCTCTTGATAATTTGTATTACACTATATAATTATATTCATGCAGAGAAATTTAGAATCACAGGTCACAGTATATAAACACAGAACTCTATCGATTCTTCAGATTCTGTTAACATCATTATAGTTTTTGAATTTAAACTCACAATAGTAATTTTTAATATTTGCCACAGATGAGGACTCTGGACTGTTTGTTTGTATTTTTGTAAAGCTGCTTCATCATTATTTTATATCAATTGAGTGCACCTCAACCAAATCGATATAAATTCAATTCAGAGATTCATGCCTATACTTCAATACTATTTATTTCACGGATGAGTCCATTTTTTTATCCAAACCAGATAAAAACTGATTTCGTTTCCACAGACGTTTATTTTCGTCTTTCAAACGAAACGTGATGAGCATTTTTAATTACGAAAATCTTCCTAAAACTTTTCGATTCATACTATTTTTGTATCTTGACATAAATTGTGAAACATTATATGATATGTAAAAAAATGAACATGAAGTATAAACTATTCACAGCATAATGATATATTTTTAATATGGTAGGTATCCGGACATCCGGTTATCCCTAAATCAGATAATTAAGATAATCGTTACAATAATTAAATATTATTAAAATACAAATACAAACAATTGTTAGCAAATTTAGGTAAATATATAAAACAAAATCATCTAATTAAAAATGAAATATTTGTGGAACCTGGTAGCGTACTTAAAACCTTCATTTAAGTTTTAAAGCCACATTTTTTTTTAATTTTACCTACTTTAATTTTTTATATCTATACAATATTGACATAAATATGTTAAACTGTGGTAACTGCAAACACTAGTACACAACAAGTAAATTAATTAGATCTATCACATCATAGAAAGTGACTATACTCTTTATTTTTTCAATTACAATCTAAAGTAGATACTATAAAAAGTGATTTCAAAGGAAAATAGTTCCCTTTCAAACGTATACCCTATCTAAGAACATGCACCTTTCATCCCCTTAATCGGGGATTACATTTAAGTGTGTATTCACAGTCACGTCCTAACAACTATAATAATACTAAGTTTCTTCACGTGAAAGATTTTACAATCGTCTGAATTGTTTTATTTTAAATTATTATTTTTGTTATTTGTTTATTAACGTTTACACAACCAATTTTTACATATTAGAATATAAGTATTACAAAATATTGGTAGATAACACAATAAATATTCAAGACAGCGGTAAATTAACCAAACAACGAATTAAGCTAAATTAATAATATAATTACAAGTTTGGAGCACTAAACTGTTTAAAATTTAAATTCATAGAATTAGCATAACGTACAGTATCTACATTATATATTTAGGTCTAATTGTGGTTATATGAGGTAGTGCGAAAGGGGATATTAAAGTGGGAATGATTCTGGACGTCTGGAGAAGTATGCAGGAACACGGACATGAATAGGTACTGGGTAAAAGGTAACTATTCCAAGAGCCATTTATTAGAGAAGTAATAAAATCAAGGTAAGATAGATAAGCATATAAACGGTAAGAACTAAGAGTGGGAATTTTCAGTGTACTACGTATAAGTGAGTACCTAAAGTCAATTGCCATGACAAGGGTGATCAATTGTAGCGATATGGGCAACGTAGAGGAGACATTTGTTTTGGATGCGTTCCATTCGTAGTGGATCCTTGGCTAAGTATTGGGTTGACAGAACTAAACATTTTAATATCAGGCTTTATGTACCTAACCCTATCCCGAAAATTTAAACTACCTAACCAGTGGTGATTTTAATGTGAAATATATATATATGTAGAAATTAGGTAAATTCCAAGGTATATTCAAAGTGAAAAAAATGATTAAGAGAAGTACTATTAAGAGAGTAATTGTGAGGGATAGGATCAAGACACCAGACAGTAAAGTCATGATATGAAAATTTTCATAATTCAGCATTGAACAAAAACGATTGAGCCAAGTGTAGAAAATAACTATAGGTCGGATTAAAGCGTTTGACAATAACTAAGAGTGTACATTTCTAACTAAATGTTCATATCGTAACAGAAGAGAAGGAATTTAGCGGAAGTGACATATTTAGTATTGTTTGTAAATTTGTAATAGTATAATTATATATGAAAAAAAAGATGTTTTAAATTATCACTCCGAGGAACACCGAAATCTAAAACGAATATAATTTCGAGCTGAAACTGAATTAAGGACCCTGGCGAGTTGTTGCCTGTTACTGATGAAGGATTTTATCCGGAATAGTAGCATTTAGCAGATTCCTACGCCATTTCAGGTTCGCGGAATAGGATACCATATTATGTATAATGAAACTTTATAAATTAAAATTAATATAGCACACATTTCTAAACAGTTATTTGATGTATCTGCTCCATATAATATTATGTTCTAAAATTCAAATTACTCATTCCGTCTAACACTTTTTCGGGAAATTGTTCTGCCAAACTTTGTGTTGTTTGTTGGGAAATCGGAGTAACTGTAATAAGTAGTGAGATTCGTATAAATTGTAAGTACCTCTATATAAATCTTGACTCTGGTTTCGGTTTATCCATTAACTGAATACTACAACACCTTGCTTATGCGTACATTAAATTGTTTCGAGCGAATGCATTTAAATAATTCATGGATGATTCCGTTTTCTTTTTAAATGTTATATTGTTACGTAAATGTGTAACAACAAAGAAATAAACATTAATATCTGTAATTCTGATACTCTCCACACAAATCCGCTACCCATCAGCTGCTATACCTATACCCATCAGCTGCTATACCTATACCCATCAGCTGCTATACCTATACCTATCGGCGGAATACGAATTACGAATAACGGTGTTGGAATATATTATAGCGCTGAATAGCCTGACATTATAATATAATACAGTAAGTACCTACTATTTAATTCAATGTTTGAATTCATATTTAGTGATTTAGTGTATCGTCAATCATGTCTTATAAATAGAGTGTGGACGTGAACAAAATTATATTTTTAGAGAGAATCGAAACGTTTATAGGCCGTTCCAACCTACTTACATACAAATTAATAATTTAAAAACGTACCTATATAGTAATAAATTTTTAAATAAATAATTTAATAAACGAATCAATGAATAATCATTTATCATTGACATTGAATGAACCTTTGAAAAAATAAATGAAACAAGAATGCGAACGTAAACGAGTTAATTGTATGTGCTCACATTGAACGTGAACGAGTTCAGATGTTAAGTGAACCTTCAAATCACGGCTATTTAGGTATTATTACATCGTGTCCCCAGTGCTCGCTTCTCGAAGTCCAAGACTTGGATTGTCGAATTCGAGTTTCGGTTACAACATCAGTGTTCATTAAAATTCAAACACGAAGTCAAATAGTATAGTTTAATATACTTATGATGTTTGGACAAATTAATATTCTCACTTGTTCTCGTAGAATTTCATCATCAACGAGAATTGTACCCCGCGGAAGAGGAAAGGTTTAATCGAGACCGAATATACCTATACGTGGGCTTGGGGTTTATGTATATATTATAATATTATATACTAGTATGATGATGCTGCATAATTAAATCGAATACACCGTCCAGAGATGTAGTAATCGAAAGCCAGTGGTCAATTAATTTAATCGAAAACCGATGGTCAATTAATTTTAGAATAATGGAAACCCATATATAGGTGCCATAAGCTATACCGCATTACCGCGTAAAGTCCATTGTCTACAAAAGTCACGTCATCGCCGCCATCGTCTCGCGTTTTCGAGCGGCTTTTGTTTCGGCGTCTCGTATCGTTTCGCCGACGCGGCGGCGCGGCGTCTAGTTTTGTTTACTCGAACGGGCGGCGGCCTTTTTCCGTAATGAAAACTACTGTTGTAATAAAATTAATAATAAAAAAAAAAAAAAATGTCATTCGACACGATCCTCGGCCCCTGTGACACGCCAAACGCGTGTAATATCTCATTTCGGGCGTAAAATAATATTTACCGCGAGGCGGTGCTGTGCGCTCATGCCGTATATCATGAGCGTGCCGGCCCGGTGTCGTTATAATGTTGTAATGTGTGCGCGGTCGCTGCTTTACGGAAAACTCGATGCAGTGCACACACACACGGCACACGCTCCGGCAGGGGCAGTGGCAGGGGCGACGCGCCGTCTTAAATAGATAATAAATAACGGTCGCGCGTGTGGGCGCCGCGACGGGCGGGAGAGGCGGAGACCACATTGGCGGCGGACGAGCGAGCGACGTTTGCGTCACATAATATAATAATATTATATTATTATATATTATATTGGCATAGCCGCCGCCGTCGCCGCCGCCGCCGCCGTTGCCGGGCAAAACACGCGAGTGCCAACACACACGACTACGGCGGTGGCGGTCGTTTTACGCTCAGTCCGCGAAAAATCGCCGTGCACGCCGTACGCGTACACGCGTGCGACATCATATTGTACGACCGATCGTCGTCGTCGTCGTCGTTGTCGCCGTCGCCGCCGTTTCCGCAAACGTATATAAACGCGCGACACCGGCGGCCGCTACTAACAACTAGGGGGTTATTATACGCTCTATAATTATTTCTGTTGTTGTTGTTTTCGTTGTTGATGCTGTTGATGTTGTTGTAGTGTAGTGGGCTTACACGCGCGGTTTACCCGTCACGCGAAGCGACCACAATGCGGCCGCTGGAGACGTGTCCGATACACTAGTATAATGTAATTTTAGTGAAACCGCCTGCAAATACCGAACATTTCTCGGTCGCCGAATTCTTTCGGTTTGTAATTCATTGCCGAAAAAACGTCCGGTATCTGGAGGGGTCTGTTATTAGGTGAGGTTTCACCTTGCATTATAATAAACTATCTCGACCGAGCTCAAAGCGCGTCATCGCTGTCGTCGTCGTCGTCGTCGCGGTCAACGACGGCGGCGGCCGCGACGTTAGCCGTGGCCATTACGGCGGCCGCTGCCGTGGCGTGGTACGCTTCCGACGGTGGGCCGCCGCCGCCACCGACGCCGGCGGTGGCCGACACGGTGCTGATCCACACAACCATGTGCGCGTGCCAACTGCTCGCGTTCACGGCCGTCGTGTACGTGCTGTCCGCGTGCTGCGGCGTGCACGTCATACGCGCGGCCACCTGCCGCGGCGGCAGGCGTACCGCTTGTCACCGCTACCCCGGCGGCCCGTTGTCCGAACCCGTGACCACTCGAGACTCCGACTCTGCGGAAGGCCTGCGTCACGACGGTGGCCACCCTTCGCAGACGTGCGCCGACAATCACGTGCCCTACCGACGCAGGAAGATCAGATCCGCCGCGCCACTGTTACAGCGGTAATGATGAATGTTGGCCTGCGGGTTGGACTGCGCCTGCAGCGTTTTCCGGGAGCGGGATTCGGCCACCTGCACGATCGTTAGTCATTACCACCCCTCAGGACTATTTTTTTCTGGATGTTTTTCATTAATATGCATTTCGCAAGAATAATCGTTTTATATTACATTGTGTACCTACTTTGGTAACTTTATGTAGGTACCTAGGTACAATGTGGTGGTGTAATGTGTATGTCCTATATGTGCCATTTAGTAATTCCCAATTGTTGGTAGCTATATTACTGTTTTTCCCTCCAACGCAAGCTTTGCGTATGATGTCTACCTATACTAACCTACTTAACTGCAATAATGAAGTGATAAATAGGTGTCCCGGTCCCACACAAAACTACAAAATATGTATTTGGTATAATAATATCGTGTACATAGTAGGTATACGATTGCACATTAATAGTAGTGCGGGGGCCGGGACTCTGAGAGATTTAAACATGTCAATAATTTACATATATTATACATTTAATATGCGTTGTACCCCGTGGAGTCTCTCAGACAGCTGCCTAACGTCAAAATAATACGCATCTTATTGTTTTATTTTACAGTCAGACGGTTATTACTTTTTTAAAATATATATTATATACCTACCTACATTAAAATATTCACCTTTGTTATAGAGGTATATATTATAAGAAGGATGTATATTATAATATACAGATTGTAAGTACCTACGTGATATATTTATTTGACATAACTTATTGTCATTATATAACTACCAATTAATATTTTTATTCGTGATTATAATATTACATTACATAATATATATAGGTACTGGATGTTACTTATAGATTTTACAAAATCTCCTTAAAAACAAGTAGATAAATAGTAAATACTATCCATATTCCATATAAAAGTGTAAGGCTGTTTGATGGTTAGAATAACTTATTAATTTTTCAATCTCAATTTTCCAAATAAATTATATAAAGCATAATATTTTTAAAAAAATAACCAACAATAATATATAAATGTCAATGACGTGATTCAATGAGACCCTCTCGACGATCCTGTTTACGGTTCTGATACAACGTGATATAATGCTTCAGCATTTAGCAAGATCATTTTCGTGGAAATAAACTTGTTGCTAGTCTAGAAAATGTATCTTTGAGAATTAAATTAAAAAACACGCAATTGACTGATTAATAGCTATGCGCACACATTGTACCTATACGATTGAGATGAAAAGTTACTGATCAATATCATACCTATGACCTATCGACGGGCTCTAATCATATTCCAATATTCCATTATAAGTTGTTTTATCCAAAAATGTTACCTAATCTAAATTATTAGGTACACCGTTGAACAGTGCTTAAAAATAACTATAGTATTAGGTTTACGATCACGATCTTAGCCAATCGGATCGGAATGAAACTGTTTATATAAATTCTATAGTTTACCTATAAACCTACCTAGTTCACGATACCATTTTATGAATAAAAACATTTTATAAATATCCAACGCCATTATAAATAATGTTATACACACCACTTTTCTAATATATTATTGTTGATATGGTATTTCGGTGTTTATAGTATATGTATTTATGTATTTGATACATTAGACCTATATAATTATATTGTGATTATGTAATAAAAGTAAATATGATTCACAATGTCACCTAATATCTATGGTACACGAAAATGTCAAGCACTACAAATTTTAACTAATGAATTTTTCTGATTATCGAAAAAAAATCACCATTGTTATAATTTGATAGTGGTGCAATGAAATTGATACACTAAGACACGTAGAAGCGTTTATAAGTATATTGTTACATATTGGTGTTTGAAGTGTACCTATATATATAATATAATATTATATTATAATATAAACAATATCTATTATATAGGTACCGCATGTGTCCACGTTTCAATACAATTTTTAATAGTCTTAATAGTTCGTGTGAAATTCACACTGTGAATGCCTTATTCACAGGTAATAGATTATAATTTATAAGTATCAACATGTAGGTAGTACCTATATAGGTACATACAAACGACCCATAATGAATGCGTGCATTCAAATATTGGGTCACGACTCACAACATAGACTTCACTATCCACATTTATTAATCATATTGTTACTATAGTAAGTATACTTACCTAGTTTAATACCATACAAATAAAAAATAAAAACTGTTTTACTAAAATTATTATTTCACAGTTTCATAAATGCTGTCTGGCACCTGTCATCGGTTTGATATGAAATAATTATTATAATATGCGTAAAAATATAGGTACCTATATAATAATATAATATTCTTATACACTTTAATCGCATTTTTCATCACCACATATTAATACTATATTTTGAGCTGAATATTTTTTTACAAACCTACATATTATAATATTATTGAGTAGGTATATATACATTTTGCTGTAAACTCGATGTTCATTTTAATACGAAAAGGTTATGGTAGGTATGTATCGTGCGGCTTTTACTTGAACATTGTATTGAAACAGTCACAAAAGTCCTTGAGAATAATTGATCAAATGCTTTATTGAGAACACTGTCAATACAATATTATGTGTGGTAAATTAATATTAAACTGACTTTCATATAATTATGTTATTTTGTTGGACAAATTAATCAAAATTATATTAAAAAAATAATAACTTAGTATGATGTTAATAAGCTATTTTCGTTGTAGACCGTAGTTACGCTATTTCAGTAGGTAGTAAAAATTACCTAACCTAACGTCGAGTTATTGTTGTTCCAAATAATACATTAGTATAGTATTTTAAACACAGTTATTGGCAACAGCTAACTATGAATACTTAGCCTGAAACTCGCATTTTATAATAGGTCAGTTGTCGAGCGTGTGTGTCAAAATATACTATTTAGTACCTATTCACAATTAATTGTGTTCAATATGATGAAAAAATTCGAAACCAAGTTTTAATTTGAGTATTGATTATTACTGTACTAAACCATACAGTGGATAATTTCTATTAGTCTTCGAGCGTTATACTGCGTTAGATATAGGTCTACTATAGGTACTGGGTAACTGAATTAAAGATATATAGGTACCTACCGAGGTTCCTACTAATATTTAAAGATTTGTCATACAATTTAAATACGATTTTATTAAATTTTAGAACAGTCCCGACCTAAATTGGTTTTAATATTTTATGGTTTTCGATATATAAATATTACTAAGCAGTAAGCAGTAGGTAAGCCTATATAAATATGGGCACATGTAAACTCCGCCAGGAAAAAAAACTGTAAAATTGAGTTCACGTAAACTCCGTCAGTGAAGAAAATCAAGTAACAGCGTATAAAATTGATATTATATAAAATCAAAATTGTTTATAATAATAATCGTTCTCATTAAATACTAGTTAGGTATGCGTGTATGGCAAAAATATAAAAATAATAATTGTCCTAACAAATCATACAAAATGTAGTGAGTATTACCTAGGTACGTCAAAAAATCATAATAAATAATTGTAATAATCATAAAATATGTAGGTAGGTATGTTATGTTATGTACTATAATTTGAACTGTGAACTGCAATGATGTGATACAATTTTTAGATATTCTAACTTCTAAGTCCAAAATAAATCCATTAGTATAATAAGTGTATAACTATTTATAACGTTCTCTAACACTATAATTTTTTTTTTTTAATTTTTATTTTTTAGTTTATTTTTTTTTATGTACCTATACTAGCTATTAAAACTTTATAAGCAATGCCTTAACACTAGCGGAGTTTCTATACACGATATATCCAATACCCATTACAGGTAAGAAAATAAAATCTGACAGAGTTTACATTTACATTACTTTTTTATCTAACTGGTAATCTGGCCGAGTTGAAAACCGCCCAAAAATATATAATATACACATATATTTATTAAGTCTAAATATTACAATACATTAGTGGCTTTTCTCGCCACGATAGTTAATTTTTAGAATATCTACCACAACATAACCGATATGAATTTTCTTTTAAATTGTTTTGTTGTACATTGGGTGTTTTTCAATAGTTTTTTGTAATTTTCTAAAAACTTGGTGTTTGCAACTTTTAAATAACTTTTAACCAATATTTACCGCTTCAAAACTATTTACCAAAAAGGTAAAAATCAGAAACCAAAAAATATAATTTTAAAAATAATAGTTAAGCCACCTCTATTCAGAAGTCAGCATAAATAACAAGCAATAATTAATTAACTAATAATAACTACTGAAAATAGGTACAAATTAAATAACAGGCATTTTTTTTTTTTCATTATTATTATAAATACCTACAAAGTTAAAAAATAATTATTCTAACCCATTTGAACCTTTGTGTTTTACATCATAAGATAACGCACAAATAAATTATTTTCAATAATCAGCTGATTTCTAAAATGTTTTCTACTCAATTATTATTAGCTCATATTACAAATAATGACATTATTTATGTTTGAATAACTATATCGTAAAAATAAAATAAATAACATACACTTTAAATAATGTATTATATTAAATGCGTTCTTATTCCTTTTCTTGATTTTCTGTTAAATATATAGTAAAAACTAAAAAACAATAGATAAAAAAAACAAAAAAACCGCCTGCTGTATAAGATATTATAAGACGAATTGAGTATACGAATGTAGGTACTTTTACATTGAGTAGGTTACTATTTTAGTCACATCAGTAAGTCTATACTTTTAACTTCTAAGAATATTTTATAATACATTTACCTATATTGATATTATATGTTATTTATTTATCTATTAGTAATAGCCAATGCCCAATAAGTACAAAAAGTTAAGCTAATGCTTGTTAAAAACTAATTGCACAAGAATAAATAAAATTAGTAGATCTGATTTTCTACCAGAAACCATACAGAAAGTTGGAAATCGAACCTTTTTTCTACCATAATAACTAATAAGTGTTCATACACTAAAATATAAAAATAAAACACACATCATTGTAAAATCAATATAATATTCCTCTCTCTACTCAGAATCTTAAAAAACATATATCATTTTATACACGATTGGTGAATATTGGAAGTATAAATAATATATTTTTTAAATTGAGATTTTCAATTTATTTTTTCGTAATTTATTGATGTACCTATATAATATTATACAGTGATAAATTGATAAATAATTTATTTATCGCAAATGTATGTAAATTTAACAGTTTTCATGTTTTTTGGACTAGGTACTGTAGGAAATTAGATTGAGATGCTTCATACAACTTTTGGCAACCAAATCCTACGCTCTTTCCGAACTAAAGTGTGTATGCAAACATTAAAAAAAAAAAAATAATAATATTTTTGCTACATCGCTTGGTTCTATAAATTATAGTAAAATATTTGCTTGTAGTGCTGCTTGAAAATTATGTTACTCAAGTATCATTGTCTATAGGTCATCATTGTGAAAATAATTACCTATATAATAATAATTAGTAATGTGGATATCATCATCATAACCACAAATTGCTATCATTAACAGATTCATTTATCTTTTTGTTTTTCAGAATTAAAAACTTCTGTCTTTATAAATATAATGACATAGATACGTTTATGAATTGTGAGATAATAAGATGCCAATACGTCATGTAGGTACTCATGTATAGTGTCTACCATATATAAGTAGGTATTTTATTTGATAAAATAGTCTAATATATGGAAAACCACGACATGCGATCCATCAAATAACATTTGTTTATAATTTATATTGGTATAATATAAGAGAAACAGAATTATAATTATCAATAGTTTTGAGTTCTATGAAGAGCACAGGGTCGTATAGTGACAGAATCTCTGCAACTATGTTATACAGGAAATTGTTTGTTTGTACTTTAGCCGCCACTCACACAGAATTTTATAACTTTATGCCGGCTATACATGTACTAACACACTTAGGTACCTGCCCGCCAACTATATTATATTCCTATACTTGCCTTTTGTCAAAACTTTGAAACTTCAATACTAATTAGTCTTTGAATACTTAATGACAATAATTAATAACCATTTCAAATTTTCATTAATTAACTCAATACGGCTATAGATACATAAAGTTAGCCATCTTGGATTTTTAAGACGCGTGAATAATGAAATTTAAATTGATTCTTATCAGTTATGAGTTTAGATAAACGTAAGACATTATAAATTATATTATTATTAATTGTAGCTGTCTAATACAGTAATAATTTTCCAAAATTGATTTCAAACTAATGGGTAGGTACTAACACTGAAATAACATTGACAGACACATAATAATAAATTTCACTGGCATTTTGTGAAATTTTCAATTTACTTTGATTTGATAATACCTACTTGATTTCTTATATCATGTAATCACGCAAGTCAATTTCAAACTTTTAAAGCGTAAGATGCACTATCGACTATCGTGATTCCAGTTTCTACGGTGTGTATAAGATAGAACTAGGAAATTTCCGGCAAATCTTAATGGCAATAAATTGTCATAGTTATCGATCAAACAAAATATAGACTCATTATAGAAATCTAAAATGAATAGATTAAGAAATGGTTCACTCTGGTGATTATTGTACAAAAAGCTAGGTATATACGTGACAGTGTCAAGTTATGTTTATGTTTCTCAAGTCGAATCAAAGCAAACAAGCTCATAACTGTATGTATGAATTTCCGTTTGAACATGAGTTCGGTTACTAAAAATGTGTGCGTGCTTTATAAAATCGAGTTTAACATAATGTGTAATAATTTTTACCATAATAGATTCTCTATAGTAGTATTTTATAACCTATACAGACTATAAGTTCATGTTCTAACAAATAAATTCTTATTAATTTTTTGTTCGATAATAGGTAATAATTGTATTCTAGTAATCTAGTTAATAGTTGATATCAATTATAATTTTACAACATAATTTAAATAGTATTTTTATAGTCGTAGTCGCTTGTTTAATGTTATTTCGTCCATATAAAATGGCTTATTGTTTCAGTAGGTAGGTAGGTATACGTGTACAGATTACGTATTGTTAAATTTAAACAAAAATAAATAAGTTCATTCATCAAATCTCACAAAATGTATGTGATGCATACAAATAAAATAAAATTACTACAATTATATTGGATTATAAATATAAAACTATTTGTACTTAACTGTAAAGTCTACAACAATGGTGTTATTACTGTTATTATGATCCACATTTGAAAGAAGATTTTGCACATAAATATGTTTTATTTTTCACACCGATACAGTAGCAGTATACTTTATTGATGTAAATATGTAATGTTTATATAATATAAAAAACAATGAGTAATTTAAAAATTAATTCTCTCTGTAGACTATAGACATACCTATATTGAAAGATATAGGTAGGTAATAGGTACCTACTGAAATAGTTAAATAATTGAGCTGTTTTTTTTTTATTACATTCAACTTTATAGTATTTATATAGGTAAATAGTAAATGTGTAGGGAGTTTTAAATTATCTGATTCGTTAATTATATATCATGGAGATTTAATTCAAGCCAATAGACAACAAGCTTATGCGACACATTAGGTATTTCAAAATAGAGTTTTTGCGGTACACTTTATCTAAAATATTATATTTGAAATTGTATAATTTTTAAAACTTAAGTTTTAAAAGTTATAATAAAAAAACATATTAATATTACACGTTTAAATAAATATTTAGAAATGAAATTTTTAATACTTTTCAGTACCTAAGGTTTAAAAAAGTAACAACAAGAACCTTTTAATAAAATATTTTTTTACAAAACGTGTGTATTGTAAGTCTGTAGTTTAATTTGCACAATGCTTTAAATTCTGCTAGATATATGAATATATTATAGGTATAGGTCTACTCGTACATAAATACATTACTATAAATTTGCTGTACGTAAATATGCATATTCTCTTCTCCTTTTGCACTCAACTATATAATATATGGGGTCGGCTGCCTTTGTCCTGCACCTCCAATCACCTTATAGGGTTCAGCCCTTGATCATCTTTATTCACACCAGTTATTTCCGTGTCATAATCTATTCTATCTATCTATCTCTTCAATTTTTCTCTCCCTCTCTTTCCTTCTACGTTTATTTCCATAGGCACTCATCACTGTCTTTGCAGAGCCACTTCTCCTCATAGCATTACGGAACCATTTCAACATAATATTTTTCGTCTAAAATTTGTGACATTCCTTCACTACTCTTATCCAGTTATCCCTATGCATAAATACATAATAATTATTTAAATAAATTGTCAATAAAATAAAATACGAGAAAATTATATAATGCGTGATGATAATACGTCTTAATATCTGTAAAAACATATAGGTATAATTTGGTAATTGCCTTTGCCTTTGATATATATATATATGCTAAACACAAATTTATAAGTACCTAAATTGTTTACAGGTTATATATAAAAGTATGCAATTCTAACTGGTTGAACTGCTTTCAGGTCTGAACCACACGAATCGGAATTGTTCAAAAGCGTTACCGACAACAACCCCGAAGACTTATTAAAATCGTCTGACTCAGACCTGGACGAACCGTTGGACTATAAAGAGAATTCCTATTTTCCAGTCCGAGTGGGATCCGTCATCAACGACCGTTATCACATAATAAAGAAACTGGGTTGGGGTCATTTCTCAACAGTTTGGCTCTCTTGGGACGACGTGTGAGTATAATAAATAATAATATTATATCACATTTTATTACACGAGTAACACGCGCAACCACCATTGCTTCAATAGCATATTATAACACGTGTTATATGTTCGCCAATTGTATATAGGCACAAATAGCAGAAAATATGGGGCCACCTTATAGGGGCTTTTAGGACTTGATGTATCAGCCCCCCTCAAACATATTTTAGAATGAAATAAGAGTATAATAGTATATACAGTGGTCGAAATGGTTTAAGATAAGTGGAGGGATGCCTCACAATTCAGATTTCCTGATATCACCATAACATTAATAGATTCTTCATCTAACAAAAAAGTAGAGGGATACCATCCATTCGTATTCCTCCCCACTTCGAGAACTGAGTGCATACAAATTAAAGTAGTTAAAATATGATAACAGAACAATAAAAAAAAAAGGAGGGTAAGTGGCTGTGCAGTAGGTTACAAGTTAGTCACTGTGATGGACGGTGTTAAATTTGAATTTAAATATATGAGATCATTGGATAAGAAAAATGATTCTGAGCAATGACGGTCAGTCAGCCTATGATATTACTAAGTATAATTAATGATATTATTTTAAATAAAGTAATTTTTATATTATAACTTATTTACGTGGAACCTTGTTTTAAATTTTCAATCCTTAACTATAAAAGTTAAACATTTTATAAATTTATAACAACAAAATAATTTTAAATTTTGTCAAAATTCAAACTTTAAATGCGTATAAAAAAAACTGGACATATGTATTTTTAATATTATTCAACTGCTATTGTAACAATATATCCAGGAGCCTATAGCCCCACAAGAAACTAATGATATCTCTACATATTACATTGGAGAGAATAATCACTTTTCGCGCATCAATAATGATTCGATTGGTGCGTCGGGAACCACGCGACCAAGCTAACAATGGGTACCTAGTTAGTGGGAGATGTGCAGTACTGACGAGAATCGGTCGGCGGACTGATTGTTCATAAACAATTTGTTCTCCCGAGGAATAGACTCGCAATTTGAGGACACCACACATATATTTGTTGTCACCGACTTACAAGTGCGTAACATAATATATTAACAGCAAATTTACACTTAACAGATCGCATTTAACTCAGTTAGTTTAAACTAAGGCTGTGCACCCAAACGATTTATTCGGGTTATGGTTTCGGGTGCTTCAAATAAAAATAGAGGTTGTGGTTTCAGGTTTTCTTCATTTTAAAGAATATGGGTTTTGTTTAGCCAGTTTATTTATTCGGGTTATGGGTTATTTAAATCGAGTAATATATCAATTTTGTTGTGCGTAAAGTGTTAAATTTGATTAGCAAAG
>NC_042493.1:65119660-65148735 GCF_005508785.2 Acyrthosiphon pisum | reverse complement strand
TTTTGGGTGTTTCGGGTTATACGTCATCAAAATCAATCGGGTTATATGGGTTTACGGTTTCGATAATTTTTAAGGGTTTTTTAAGAGTTTTGGCTATACGGGCTAAACGGGTGCAAAGCCTTGGACTTTAAACATTAGAGTAATCGACCTATTATGAAACTTGATGGTAAGAAGATTATCTTTGTTCGTATGTTCGTTTTTTACGATACTAAAATTTTTTAGCTAGTTATGCTTATATAATATAGCGTAAATTAAAAATGCTTATAGCTCACTAAAAACTGAATAATCGTACAAAGACAACATACGAATACAGATAATGTTCCTATCATCAAGTTTTATAATAGGTCGATTCCCTCAAATTTTTAAACTAACGGAACTAAACGTGATATGCGCCGAGCATCAATTAACTATATTACGCACTTGTAATTTTTTTAGGGATTTTGTGATAATATAAAAGAATATAGGTACCTGTATATACCAGAGCTACAGCCCCCCCCCCCAAATTTCAAACACTATTTGCGCCTGTATATCTGTGCCTAATGCCTATAGACAGTCAAGCTGTTATCTATATATGGTGGGAATTTGTAAAAAATAAACACGTTATATACTTCACAGTTTACCTCTATACTACATTACTACTATAGGTTCCAACTGTATTAATACATGCCTATAAAAGTACCTAGGTATCTATGAACTTCAAATTGTGTGTGATTATGTCACACAATTACATAAACTTATAATAGATAGGTAGCTAAAAAATAGGTACCTATAAGTACATTACCTGCATTAAGTAACTCGTCGGGGGTAGATACAATATTATTATTGTTAGTTATTTGTTATTATTATCATTATCTGCTTTGTTTGTACTTTGTAATCTTCAATAATATATTATACAGGGTGGGGCAGTGGGTTCTGATGAATTTTAATTGTAGTTTATATATAAATCATCAGAACCCACTGCCCCACCCTTTACTAGACGTTGAGCAGACGATATTTCTGCAGTATACACTAATGCACTATGCTGCAGTATTGTACCTGACACTAGAATAATATGTATAAAAAAAATAAGAATACCTACGCTCAATAACAATTAATAATTTTAAAATACACTACAGTTTATAAATGAATCAATAAATAATAATATTATTCAATCAACTCTTCGTGATCTCCATAAATTTATGATAGCAATGAGCCACAACGGATAAACGAAAATTCTGTCTGTACCTATTCCTATTTCTCCTTTACCTGTTTGGATTTTTTTTTTAAAGCTACTCCTACCATTTCAAATTGCCCAAAATGAGACTATAAGATTTAATTTTTACCAAATTTTACAACAACAAAAAATAACTAAATTCTAAAATATACGAAATAATATTTTAAGCATGTAAAAAATGTACTTTATTTCAATATATATAATATATATATATTAAATAAGCTTGATTTAATTAAAATTAATTTTTAAATCGTCGCATTTTATCATCAATCATTAAAAACATTAGAGTAAACTTCTAGGGATATAGCCTCCTATAAAATGTATAAAGACAATAATTAATGATTTTCAAAATATGATCAAATATTATAGTGGTTATTTCAACGTTATTCATTATGACTTGATCTAAAATCATAATTAATTTCAGATCATCTTCTTGGTAGGTACAAGGTAGTTAAAAGTTTGCATGAAATTAATGTGGAATAATATTGTATAGTATTTTAATTTGATTAATTTTAACCCAAAAATCTAAACTAATAATACATATAGTAAAAAATGAAATCCCTAAAAATCTAGAACTTACGAAATTTAAACTCTAAATTAGATATTTATCGGTAAGTCTAATTTAAACACACTCAAATTTACTTTAAAATACAGGAAGTTGAATAAGTTTATTTTTATTCGAATAAATTGCTCTCGAATATTCCGGAGAGAGTTGTTGTGTTGTATTAACGCTACATACTACATTAACAAAATGCCTCCTGTAATCCCCAAAACTACTTTTTAGTTCACGAAAATATTTTTAAACGTTATTTAACATAATCAATTTTAGTCATTGTATCTCCTTCTTTTTAAAAAAAAATAATAGAGAGAGAGAGAGAGATATAATATAATTTAAATTATACTCAAAATTGTTTATTCTAGTGTACCTATACATAAGTAATAACATCTCGCTCACTTTTACAGGTATATACAATACAATATAACAATAATAATGTTTAAAAAATAAATTATGGAAAATATGAAAATATACTTCAAATAAGATTTTTACATTATAATTTGATTTTTCTAACAAAAATGCATTGTTATTATGATTATTATAACAGAATAAGTTAGACATTTAACGTTAAATTTTTTTAACAGAAAGTGATAAAAAATAATTTAAATTCGTATACTTGCCTAGGTAGTAAGATTATGTTCTTGTTATTTTATAGGGCACACAACTTTTCAGCTCTCAAGGTCGTGAAATCCGCAGTTGACTACACAGAAAGTGCGTTGGATGAAATACGAATGTTGAAAAGTGTAAGTATGTCACCGAACCACTATACAGAATATATAGCACTATATGTCACTATGCAGTATTATAATTTATAATCGGTTTATCGGTTATCTTATTATCGTTTATGAGTGCAGTGTGCACAGATTACCGGAAAGAATAAAATATTATCATAACAATAATAATTTTTACAATTCAGATATATCGTCACCGAGATTTGGATACGAACCGTACAAAGATCATTCAGTTGTTCGACGATTTCCGAATAGACGGTTTGCGGGGCATGCACGTGGTCATGGTATTCGAGGCGCTGGGACCCAATTTACTTAAGCTCATCAAGAGGACCAACTATCAGGGGATACCTCTGTACTTGGTGAAACATATCATCAGACAAGTGAGTTCAGTCGTCCAGGTGTTCAGTTGAGCGAACACGTTCGCAGTAAATAACAACGAGCTGTGCGCATTATATTCGTATCATTTACGCTATATGAGTAATACCGATTTGTGTGCATTTATATACCTATAGGTGCTGCAAGGGCTGAAATACCTTCACGAGACTTGTCACATAATTCACACGGACATCAAGCCTGAGAATATATTGATTTGTGCACAACACCAATACATAAAGCTAACAGCCGAAAACAGTTGCAAACAAATGTCTATACTGAGCCTACGTAAGTGTATGAAGGTACCTCCTATATTATAGACTATAGTGTATGCCATTATGCCAATGCGTTAGTGCTTTAAAAATATCACTTGAAAGAAATATTTATTTTTTTATTTGCTTGATATTCCGATAAGCCAGAAAAAAATTACCGAAAATAATTACGAAAAATTGGAAAAATGTACAACAAGCCCATTTTTAACGTAAATTATTTCGTTGTAATACGAAAAATTATACTTGACATTTTTTAATTTATTTAAATATTTGGTATAGCCGTATAGTATATTATATATATATATATTGCGTTTATTATCCAAGAAATAAAACATACCTTATATAAGCATTTGATTATAAATTTAATAATTTCAAAACTTAAAATTAATTATCTATGAAAGTCTTGACATCAGATTTTGATATACAGTTAAATCTATTCTGACATTTAATTAAGTTAGCTCGATGGTCGCTGTTAACTATGCTCTTACTTAGAAAATACATATTGCACGAGTAGCTAAATCTAATTATTACTTCAATCAGGTCCGGCCAATTTGAAAGTCATTAAATATTATTTGTCAGACTAAATTAATATTAGGTACCTATGTTGAATTTCCACTATACTACTACAATTATAATAGTTAATATTGTACTGTATAGGTATCGCTATTACATCAAAGTGTATAACTGTATATTATTTTATTATTATATCGTTATTTACTGATGTATTCCACTATGTAAATAATATGTCCATATACCTATGAGGCACAATCCTACCCTTTATTTAAATACATAAACTTGCAAGGTTTATGAGTTTAAAATCTGTTTTAAATATAAAATTATTACTGTAACTACTTTCAATTTTGCACTTATTTAGGCAACAGAAAATGTGGAAAAAATACCGCCGATGAAAGATTACAGGGTAATTATCGATTAGACGGAATTCGATCGGAACAATCGTTGGACATGGAAAGCGGTTAGTATAAATATTTTCAATCATATTATATGATTGGGAAATACGGAATTGGTTCCTGGGTCAAAATAAAGTGTACGAATAATTGCCGAATTGTTTCCTGATAAAAATAACTTATCATCAACACTGTTCGAATAGGTTCCCATCCGCATATAAATTATTATAATAATATTATTATTTAAATCTGATAACTTTGATTTTCCGTCAAAAATCTAGTCAGAATTTTCTTCTACTTCAGAACGAACTACAAATTGTTGTGAATCATCACCTACCCAATGACCAATATAATTATTTTTCTATTTGTTTTACAAATATTTATTACATTTGTGTGTTTTATCTAGAGAGTTATGCCGAATCAAATTGCTACTTTAGAAAAATTAATAAGTTCAAAAGATTATACGAATTGTTGGATGATTTGGGAAGTGTAAATATCAAAATAGCTGATCTTGGTAACGCTTGTTGGGAGGTAATTATAGCGTCTTAAATCTTAATAATTAATACGGGACGGATGATATGGTATTCGCACCATTAAATAATGATAATGAATAATGTATTCATGTTATTATGTCAACATTCCATTGGTGTTTTTGACTGTTAACATCGAGTGTAAAATACCTAAACTGTCATAATATTGAACACTCGATGTTGTAACATATATAATACTGACCTTGAGATTTAGTTGGGAAAATCATACTTATATTTGTATGGCATTGCAAAATAGGCATAAAAGCATAATTTATTCCTGTTACATACAATTGTTCATCATTTTATTTTATTTTTCGTAGGATAATCACTACACAGAAAATATTCAAACTCGTCAATACCGAAGTCTGGAGGTTCTACTAGGTGCTGGATACGGCACACCTGCAGACATTTGGAGCACAGCTTGTCTGGTTTGTTTTTAATTTTTATCAATCATGACATACAATAATATGTTCGTGTATATTGTTTTCTGTGTCCAACAAATTCAAAATAATTATATTACACCTTTTCCCAGAAATATTTAATTACACATTACAAACACATCTTAAAAATCTTTATATACCTATTACCTACCTACTATAGTAATATATTATGTTTCTTAATTAAATACATATCTTTACGGATTTATTGATTTTACAATGACATGTGATTTAGTTTTACGTTTATTTTCACAAAACACTTTTTGAGATTTTAGTGTAAAAGTTACTTTAAAATTTAAATAGACGATATTTTTTAAATTTTAAATTAAAATATATATATATATTAGTACCCAGGTAGGTATTAATATTAGAATATTAATATTTATAAATATGACAAAATGTAAGCAATCTGTCATAACACACAAAGCGTAAAAACAGCTCCGTTTGAGTCCGTTGCAATTAAGAATCGTAAATTTCTAACTCGATCATAGCTTTGAAATGTAAAAACATACAGTCCTTTAGATCTTATATAATATACAGTTAAAGTGTTATACTGTTATATACATAAACTTATGTCTTATGCGTATAATACACATTTCATGTATATTGTAGTTTGTATAGATCGTAGGCCGTAGGTACGAACAATATGTACTTAAATAAAACGCGCTAAAATTTTCAGGCATTCGAGCTGGCTACTGGTGATTTTTTATTCGACCCGCACTCTGGGGCCACTTACAACAAAGACGAAGACCATATAGCCCACATAATCGAGCTCTTAGGCCAGATACCGATGTACGTGATTCAAAGCGGCAAACACTCCAGCAGCTTTTTCAGGACCAACGGTAATGTTAATGGTTTAATGCAAATAATACAACTCATAAACTCATTATTTTTATAAGGCCACAAGATTTTGATAAATCACGTTCACCACGTATCTACTTAAGAGGATGCTGCAAATTCGTTTTTTAAGGGATTTATGTAGGCAATTTTAAATAATAATTCAAAGTAATTTACAAAAGGTCCTACGTCAATACTATTGATAGTAATTTACTGTTGTATGATTACGATAAAATTATAATATAGAAAAACTGTTTTGAGTGGGAAAAAACTGAGAATGCTACAGTTAATAGATAAGAATCCAAATTAACACAATTAAAAAAGAGTACTTTACTGTACGCTATCGTTTTTACTTTTTCAATATCATGTTTGCAAAAAATTTAAAAAACATAAATATAATGGGATTTAAAACTACAATAGCTGACTTTTTTCAATTCTTAGTAGAGCTATGAAGCAGGTCAGCTCGTGGGATTCTCAAGATGTGGGGCACAAATATTTTACCAGGGGGGCTACAATAGTCCGGAAAGTAAAAATACGAAACGTACAAGGTACCTTATTGATATGATCCATATGTAAGGTAGGTTTATCATTCCGGACGTTTATTTTCCGGACAATTACGGCCTACCCCCCTAATTTCTAATGATTTTAAAATGTATTTTATTTATTCACTGGTTATAATAATATAATCTTGTATATTATTAAAAGAAAAATTATATAATAGGCTTATATCCTATAAACAAATAAGAATTAATAAAAACAAAATAAAGTGTTGCTATGTTACGCACTTGTAAGACGGAGACAACAAATAATATTTTCGGTGTAACGTCATCTTAAATAACATTATAAATTTAAAAATAGTGTTCGAACAGTATTATGTGCAAATGGTATGTTCTTATTGTTTTCGTACTCGATTATAATTACGTGGAAAAATAATATGACGATACAGGCCCGGCTCAAGGGGTAGACGACATATAGGTCCACGCCTAGGACGACACTTAAGCTGCGCTTTAGTAAGAACTAAGAGGGCGGCATTTTCAAAATACTGATAATATTATATTGTTAGGGGCGGCAAAATTTCGCCTGGTTCACTATTTTCGCTTGAGCCGGTCCTGTGACGATAAGACCGAATACGGCCGATGTGATTTTTCCAAATAAAAATAGAATTCGGGCACAATCCAACGGCCGACAAGTGGGGACCTGCAGACGATTTTATTTTAATATTTTATGCAGTAAATAAAGCGCAGCTGGTTTGTGCTCGCCGCGCATAAACAAAATAACATTAAAAATCGTATTATACAATTTATTGCTTCAAACATTGCGTCTGATTATAGAATTTCAATTATATTGTCAGCTATACCGACTACAATAATTATTAGGTATTTCGTATGTAAGATGTTTTAATTTAATTTAAGTTCTTTCTTTAATTCGAAATGTTGGGTTGGAACGTGGAGCACCGGGCTACGTGTTTGTATGCCCTTTAGAACCAGCCTCCACTGTAGATAATTGTGTGTATTTTTGTCTGATTTTCAACTTTAAGTGTGGTTTCTGGACTTCTGGTAGCTAATTGGATCTAGTTAATAATTTACTTTGGGGGGTCAAAAGTAAAAAATTCCCAGTACTTTTCAATATAATTAGGAAAAATGAAGGGAAAACCACAAAATGTGAATATATTATTTTGTTATAATTCAAAAACAAATAACCTAAATACATGAAATTTTCATTAAATAATAAATATTTATATTTATATTAGCATTTTCTTTCCATCATGGTATAATTTTGAAATATTTTTATTCTTTTTGAGCTATAAACTATAATTTGAGTCTTAAAAACATTTAACATTTATTTTGATATATTCCATTTTTTTATAAAAATATCGATAAAAAATAATATCCCCGTCAAAAAATTGAAATGTAATAAAAACTGCCCATAAGTTGTTCATAAATCAAATTAAAAAATCTAAAATAAATACCTACTTTTAATAGTCACAATATTTTTTTGTTAGTTTATTTTTTTTTCGTCATAATATAATCTACGACCAGTACAGTACAGTACAATATTAGTGTAATTGATGACAGTAGTTTATTATGATTTTAATAACGACTTTAAGAAACCTTCCGTTGAAATCACTTTGACAGTTGTTAAGAGTGATAATTTAAGTTAGACTAAATTAAAATAACTAAATTGATATTATGATTCTTTAAAAAATTACAATGTTATTGAAATGATATGTTTTATAAGCATTTAACGTTAACATTTTAATAAAGTTCGTTAAATCGTAAACATTTGCAAATTATTCTGTAGTTAAAATTAAAAAATTATATATTCATACCTATGGTTTTAAAGTGTAATATAAGGTTCCTCAAAAGTAGTTCATACTGAAACTAAAAACCTAAAAAATATACAAACACATTTTTTTATAGATATATGAAGTTCAAATTTAGACGAGAAAGAATAATAGTTTTTAATATTTTTTTGTTATTCACTTCTTCCCGATCACGCCTATAAACTTTGATTAAATGATTCTCCTCTTATTTGTACATTATACTTCACCGTAAGCGCCTGCGATAGCGTCTGCAAACTCTTGACTGATCCTCATTATATAGGTACCAAAAATAATTTTACATAATAAGTTATCTGAAATCGCTTAAAGTTCCCCCAACCTCTTCTCTTTTCTTAACATTAAATATGAAGCAATCAGCAATAAAGTAATTACTTTTATATTATTTCATATTGAGAGCTGACATCGTTATATAATATTTGTATATTTGATATGTTATAATCATAATTTTGTACTACTTAAAAAAAAAGATCAGTCAGCCCATAATATTACTAAGTATATTTGATATTATAATTGTGAATAAAGCAATTTATATATAACCTATTTACATGGAACCTAGTTTTAAATGTTCAATCCTTATAGCTATGACAGTATCTTTTCTGATAGGAAAGTAAATCTAGTTGGTACTTTGGGGGTCAAAAGTGAAAATTTTCCAGTAGTTTTCAAAAGCGCCGTGAAAAACAAAAGAAAAATTAAGAAAAAACGGTAATTTTTACACAAAATCTGTTTTCGAAAAAATCGATTTTGGTTTTTGGTGCAACTCTTATAAAAATGACCTTAGGTGCATAACATTTTCTAAATATTTTGATTTATTTTGGGCTGTTTACGGACATTTTCAGTTTATATTTTTTTAGTTTTTTTTCTATAAATATCGATAAAATGTTATTTGTTGATTAAAAAAGCTTAAAAATGCAATAGAAAGCGCCTAGTATATTATTTCAAAGGCACATGAAAAAAATTAAAAATCCATAGTCAACATTTTTTTTATAAGCATCTAAAGTTAAAATATTGACAAAATACGTAAAAATAACGAAAATTTGCAAATTATTTTGAGTTAGAAATTCATGAAAAATTTTCTTTTTAAATCTATATAGGATTCGAAAATGTAATACAAGATAACTAATAAGTTTGTTTACCTTTATCAAAAAAAAATATATCTATGAGAAACTCAAATTAAATTTTTATGAGCGTTTGAAATTTATATTTTTACATTTGATATTCACTCGATTTCTCATGCAACGATTTTTTTATTTTATTGTAATTAAAAAACGAATGATTGTAGATACTTGAAAATTTCACTGAATGTTGATCCACTTGTAACCTACTGTACGGCAAAGTGACATTCACTTGCCCACTTTTTTTAGTACGATTTTTTTAGTATTTGGGGGGGATAAAATCAAAAATGTGGTAAAACGACTACCAATTCAAAACTGTTTTTAGAATTCTTATCGCTTCTCTAGATCAATCGCCACTCCCATCCCTTTAAATTCTATTTTTAATTTCTTTAGTGGATTGTAAGTTTATGGATTTATGTTGAATTGAATTAGTTTTGATACAACTAATATTTTGTTGCTATCTATAACATTGTCGATAAAGCTGTGCTCGGCTAACAGCTCGTGGATCGTTTAAGTTTGGTATTAGATATAGGTAATGATTGGTATAATAATACGTGAAAATAATAAACTACAAAATTTCGGCAACGTGAATGTTGCAGCGTCACATAAAATATTCTATGCTCAATTAAATCGTGTTTCTAAAAAGGTTTAATATGCTCAAACATATTATGGTAAATTGTGTTTTTACAAGCACGGCACATGGTAAATATTTTTTATAATATGTATATAAGACGATAGGTATAAATTAAACGACAAATCGTATAATAAAATACGTGCTATTTGTATAATATGGTATAGACGTACCTACCTATTACTTATGGTTTTTTTTTTAAAGTAGGTTCCTCACTTAAGTTATGTTTAATCAATATTCAATGGAAATTATTAATAGTAAATATTGTATTGTTTTGAAAATAATGCATCACAGTATTATACATTAAAATAAAATATCTTTTAAGGGGATTCGATTCGGTTAGTAAAATCTGCTTGATAACGGGTGCACCTTACTAGATCCCCAATCACACTTAACAGTTAACACCCTGATCTACAAATAGACACAAGAGTACAAGACTACATCCAAAACTTCATTCACTTTCTATAGACAATTCCAAACCCGCTTAGTGTACACCACACAAGCGTGTGTTTATTAATTAGTATTTGTATTTATCAGTTTTGTAAATAAAGTAAAAAAAAAAATCAGGTGAAAGGTAATTAATAGCCTGTTATTACACCACTGAAAATCCGCTATGTCACAGCTAAGTTGAGTTTGTACGATTTCTATCCGATTCATATTCTATCGTGCTATAGCTGTTCTGTATGCGTGGTCGCACTCGATGCACCAGCAGGACACGGGTGTATCTATTAGGTGCTCATTACTGAACAGTTGTAAATAAACAACATATTTTTAGACTAAAATACCAAAATCAATATATTATAATATTATTATGGAATGGTCTAGTACAACGTTTCTGAAACTGTGTTTCACGTAACCCTGGGGTTCCGCGGTAATCACTTTAGAGTCCTCAAAATCTCGTTAAAATTAAAATTTAGAAGTCCTGTTTATGTTTATCTGTTATCCTTTCTTAAAATTTCGCTTTTGATTCTCAATTAAAAATTGAAATTTATTTTAGATCTAATTAATAATAATAAATGTGTTATTTTTATTCACTTAAAATAATGACTGATTGTTATTCAATGTAGAATTTATTGTGTTTATAGTGTAAACTGTACAGCATTTGGTAAGCACATTTTGGACACCTTAAAGACGTTTAAATCCGTTTTCAACAATACAATCGCATAATTGGTTCGATCATACTGATTAAATCATACCAATCGGTATTCGGTATGATGAAATGAAAAAAAGATATATTTAACCTATATAGTATATAATATAACCTATTATCATATTTAATCTAAAATATATTTCCAATACAGAAATCCTTACTAACAGTGAGCCTTAAAACCTCTTAAGGGTGGGTTGCATAAATGTTCATTAGCGATTTACAGAGCCGTTAACGCACAAACGATCCGTTAAAAAAAATTGAGTGTTGCTTGAACGACTGTTAACGTTAACGGGTCTGTAAATTATCGGCTATTGGACCTGTAAACTACAGGTCCGATTTTGGTTCGTTAACTTTTAACGATCCGTTAAATATGGTGATAAGAAATATTAAAATTTCTTATGAGCCACATTTTTTTTTTTTATTATAATATACACTTGATAATATAATCAGCAATCATTGTAATCAAATTAAATGTGGTAAAATTTATTTGGTAGTTATGGTTATCAATAAAATACAAAATAATAATAATCTTTTATGCAACTCATTTTTTTTTTTTACAAGCCGTTAAAGAGTTAACGAGTTATTAAGTAACAGGTCCGTTAAAACATTTACAGACTGGTCTCTATGCAACCGGACCACACTGTCATTCAATTGATCACCAGTGATAATATATAACACATAATTTAAGTGGACCTTTATGTACCTGCTAATTGTTACACCTGTATAAATGATTATTCATTGTTATACCTGTACATAATTATCCGTTACAGGCAATTTGAAGCACATCAGTAACTTGAAACCATGGTATCTGTACGACGTGTTGACAGAGAAATACGAGTGGAATACGAAGGAGGCCAAAGCATTCTCATCGTTTCTGACACCAATGTTGGACTTGGATCAGGATAATCGAGCTTCGGCAACCCAATGTCTCTTGAACCCGTGGATGTTAGCATAACGTATTCGTCATTCGATTATAAATAATTATATTATCATAAGTAGGTAGTTATAGTGAAATTTCCATTATTATGTTATACATGTGTGTGTTTACGAGTTTTTCAGTTTTAAACTAATTACACAAACAAATGATTATACTTATACATTACATACATACTACATACATACCTACATCTATATATATAATATTTATATTATATATAATAGTACCAACTGTATATGCTCGTATGTATACTGCGTACTCTATATAACACCAATTAAGTTATATTTAAATGTTGTAAAAAATATATACGTAATATACTCGTGTATGGCTATGTATTTTTTTTTACGATAAAAAAAGAGATGGTCGGATGGACATTGTTAGATTTCGTTTTTTCCCATAAGAAAAACGGGCTAACCATAATATAATGCCTCACGCACTTCATCTAAATATTATGACTCAATTTTCACTTGTATATATATTGAGAATTGGCATACTTAACATTGTATTAAATGATACCTACTTTAAAAATGTATTGTGGTTCCAATTTAATATTAGTATCAAAATTATTATATTTACAATGTATTAATCTTGAACGAACTATGATTTCAATGAATGTAAAATCTTTATAATGAAATACGAGTTGATTGATTTAACAGTAAGACAGTAACTGTCAGTAAGACATTCAATAATAATGACTGTGTTACGTTTGTCGATTAACCAGTAGTTCTTTTTTTATAACTATTATTTATATATTATTGTGTAACTTCGAATTCGACCTAAATTCGCTGCCCTTTTCACAAGACACAAATTGTACATGTCGTTTATGACATTTATGTATATTTAAGTATAATTTTTAAGTACCTACTCGTATAATACTTACAACTTACTACATATCACCAGCTATCAAATTAATTTAACGTTCTATTATCTTATGTGGTACTTATGTTAATTTTATTACAAGCCAGGCAAAATTTTATTTATGCTGCACAATATTAACAATTAATCTATTATTTTGTGAAATATCTCATATCCCTCTCAGATCTCATAGCTCATAGACAAAATTAAATTGGAGCTTTGTGGAATCTGCGCGTACCCCCTACCCCCCGAAAAAAAGAACATAATAATTAATTTCACAGTCGACATATCCATAACAGATATTATGGGCCAAAATTGTTTCAATTAAAATTTTAAAAAATTTGCTTATAATTACATTATATTTCTTGGTTAATATAAAACATTAATATATTTAAAAAAAGTAGGTACTACTGCTTGGATCATAGAATAATAAATACGATCTTATAAAAAAAATATAATAATTGTATTTATATGTTCATATTTTTCTTGTTTTTATGTTGATGTATTATGTATAGGCAGTAATAGCTAAAACTATTTATCACTTACTGTATACTTTATTACATAACGATATAAAATGTCGGGTATTATGGTGTAAAAGTTCAATTTTTTGTTTTCAATGTGGTGGTGTTAAATGTAAATTGTAAGAGTTTATTTAATATTTTTATAGGAACACGTCGTATTATCGGTGAAGTGAGGATGAACTGAGAAGTCGACATAAATCATTGTAACTTAAAAATATTCAGTCTCTCCAATAAAAACTAGTTTTTTCGATGTTCTAAATCTAAATGTTAAAGAAAACATTTTTAATACAACAATGATTTAAGCTACTAGTACATTGGATTATTAGTATAATATTATTGGAAATAAATAAAATCGAATTATATATAAAAGTATAAAACACTGTACTTTATGTTTTCAATTCGGAGTAGGTATATATAATATAATGTGTTAATGTATATAGAATATTACAAATCATGAGATTACTGATAAAATAACATATTATTATGTATTATTATTTGTTAATAAATATTAATTAACCTTTAGGTACCATTATAATAATATTATATTAGCAGCCAAATAATACTTTTGAAAATATTATAATTTCTTTAACTTTAATTTCTAATGCTCTACAATAATTAACAAGGTTAAACGTATTTATGTGTTAATTCAATACTATATACCTTTACTATTCAATTACTGAATAAGGGTATAAGTAAAATATACTTAGTATATAATTCACCTAATTTTAAATTTACTTATACTTGGTTTTAAAATTAAAATAAACGATTATATAAGAACTAAGAAGGTATAAATATTATTATTATGACAATATTATTAATTATTAATTATATAAATCAGTATTTTATTACTTTAAACTATTATTAATTTAAAAATACAAAAAAATGTTTCATAACATATTTCCTTATTGTTTGAGAAACTGCTTACACAATAGAATGTATGTGTATAAATATTAAAATATATTATTATGATAAACAAAATACCTTGCATAAACATACGTAGGTAGATACTAAATATCTATATAAAATTGAAAAAACTATTATAATTTATAAATGTTTTACTATACATGTATATTTATATTATTTCTAGTGCGTACATTTTAAAATGATTAGGGTCCTAATTTATCATTTTTTTTTTCATTAATTATTATTTGAATGTAAGGACTTCATAACTTATAAGCTTAACAACCAAGTGCATCGGATTTTTAACTTCTGGAGATTATAGTACAGGATTCCCACGAATGCGGAATTTAATGTATTAATGTATAATAATGACTAATGAGGTACCTATCTTACAGTTTAAAAGTAAGAAACTTTTTACTTTACTAAACGTTTTTTAGTCATGTAATTTTTAAAGTTAAATAATATGATGAAATCAAAATTTGGTTTATGGACTTAGATTTGAAATTATGATAATTTAATGAAGTTTGATTATTTACATAGTTTACATTATTTACATAATACCTAACTACGCTGTACAAAAATGATTAGTGACTTAATACAGAGTGCAAACACCATATCGAATGTCAACACGCGTCGTAGCTAACCGATTTTTGTGCATATTTTTATAAAAATATTTCTAGTTTCTACTTTTGTTATACGACTGAAAGTTTCAGTCATGTACGTTTTTTAATTAAATTGGCTGAAGCCGTTGACATAACGGGGCGTAACTAACGTAATTATAAATTTAACAATTTTTTAAAAACATTTGTTATACCTAGTAGATACCTACCAATCTAAACTTGTAAATAATACATAATAAATAATAAATAATATATAATGTACAATACCTAAATTATACAACTGTATAAAATAATACTATATAAATATATATATATTTGGGGCTGAGGACTTCTTTAGCACTTCAAAACTTCAAAATATGTACGCATTTAAAAATCGCGTCACAAAATGTTTCATAAAATATTTGTGATACGCAGTCATTATACATTTATACTAGCTATAATATAAACAATAAAAAAATGGTGTCGCACACTCGCACAATGCACAAACTTTGAAAGATATTTACCCTATCATATTCATCTGGAATTGTCTAAATCATAGACTAGAATTAGCTATTAATGATTCTGTCAATGATATCACATCAACAAATCATTTTAAAGCATTTTTAGATAGCGTATATGCACTGTACAATAGATCTCCTAAGAATCAAAATGAATTGAAAATAGCACGTGCAGAATTGGATGTTTAGTTTTTAAAAATAAGTCGTGTATAACTGAGTAGCCAATAGTTTCCGAGCAGTCCAAGTTATCGGACAACTGAAAATAGTTTGCAAATTTTCGGGATTTTGATGAATTTTGTCAACATTTGAACTTAAAATGCATTTAAAAAATATTCGTGACTGTATCCTTAATGTTTTTGAACTGTGATCAAAACAAGTTATGACTTATGGGGAACCTTGTATTAAATTGTCAAGCTCTTTAACCTAGTGAAACCTTTTTCATTGTATATAATTAAAAAAAAATTTAAATGTTGACGACGGACAGAAAAAAACACATCATTGTAAAATTAATAGGTACAATCGCTCCGTTCAGAAACTAATAAGTATTAGCTTATAGTAAAAAACTTAAAGTAAGTATTTAAAAATGTTGAATACTAATGTCAATTTTAAAATGTCCACCCATAAAAATATGTCACTCTTTGTACCCCTTCACCCGTAACATGGGCACGAGTTGATATTAAATATTAATTTGTATTGAATACTTTATTATTATTTGTTTTTATTACCAGTAAAATAACATAAAATTAACTACTTAGTACCCGAAAATAATAATAATTAAATGTAATTTCGGGAATCGTGATTTCAAATAATTTCCATTAAACACATTAATTTATTATCGTATTGGTATTACTACTTATTTATAAGGTCGAAATGACAAAATTAAATTCCACAGAATTATGTTATACCCAAATAAATATTATTTTTACCATCATAATATTATATAGTTTTAATAGTAGAAGAGTAAAATAGTTAGTACTTGGTAGTATATTATGTATACGTATAATATTACCTATTATAATTTTTATATTATAGTAGGTGCATTGATTAATCAATCAGGTGTGTCGTCTGCACGGATGAACATTTCAAACAAATTTACTTAAGTTTATTAATGACTTATTTAATAAAACAATATACATTATACACCCTATTTCAAAAGTCGTCATCTGATTACGAACTGATATAGTTCGGCAACGGTTAATCGCAAGTTAGCAACCCATGTATTAAGGGGGCTGGAGCGTAATCAATTCTAAGGAGTAAAAATTAGGCATTTTATATTTCTGTTTGTCTGGGTCTTGTGTATGTGTTGAAAGTAAATGAACATTAGTTTGCGTAATTCGTAGTACTGATCACATTTTATAGGGGCATCATAGTGACCGGGATGTACGCCTGTAATTTTACCTACGCGCATGCAAATGTCACCTTATATTACTTTATAAAATATAAAATTTTTCAAAAAATACTACCTCTGACTTCAATCACTACGCTCAATAAGATGTTCCGATTTTAATTTTGAAAGCAGATTTGAATTCTCCTCTAAATTTACTATGCTTTAACTGTCGTACATTTTTCATATTCTATATCAATGTATTTAAATTTGAATTATGAATATGTTCTATTTTTACTCTTTATGTTAGTAAATTTCTAAGTAAAAAAAAAAATAAAAATCAGAAAAATGAAATTGTCAAAGCATAGATGATTTAGTGACAAATTCAAATTTGCTTTCAAAATAAATATCAGAACATTATATTGAAGTCGTGAGCTATGTTTTTAAAAAACTGAAAATCTTTTTACTAATTAACCTATACTAACGAAATAAATGTCGTTAAAAATGTTAATATTAATCGATCGAAATAAGGTGAATTAGTCTATCTCTTTTGGTACTAATTATATTACATTTTTACTGGAGAGCCCGGATCGGAAATATTTTTCAATACATTGGCTAAAAAAGTGTTCTATAAAATACATTTTTTAGTACGCCAATTATTCTATTCAACGCTGGACATGATATAATATTATGTTAATCATTGTACAATAATAATATTATTTTGATTTAAAAATACGTACATGCACTATAATATCATATTATTATTTTACGGCTTCGGTAGGAGTTATCCCATTGGAAATTCAACGGAATCGTGTACGACGGCGGGCGGGAAAATAATTATTAACTAATAACATGGTATTATTTTTATTTCAATTCGACTGTTCACGAAGCGCAGTGCGAATAATATTTGTTATAAATAACATAATAATAGCGAGTGCCGGATGCCCAAACCCCCCTTCCCGCCCGGCCCGTCTGCAAGGTTTTTTCGTGGTACATCGATGGGCGATAACACACACTCTCACACACACACACACACACACATAAACGCGCATTCAAACGCACCGGCAAAACCCGATTTGATCGGAGTAGCGGTGGCTGACGGGGACGCGGGAAGAGCTGCGAGTGGCGATGGGCAATGTGCATCGTTGTAGTCGTCGCTGTCGTTCGTCAATCGTGGGTCGTCGGTCGCGACTCGCAATAATATTATTCGGTATTCCTCCGCCGCCGGCCCGTTCATTTTTCCCGCGTCGGCCGTTGTGCTCTGTTCTCCGCTCCGGTGTGCGCGTCTCTGGTCGGCATTCTGCACCCTTTAAAATATACTGTCGATCGTGACCGCCGTCAGAGGGTATGTATGTTAATTTATTATTGTCTGTCGTGTATTTATTCGCGCCGTTGACTCGTGCTGGGCTTCAACAATTTATTACTTTAAGTCTGTGTTATTTTATTACTCCTCGCTGCTTGTTGGGTTAGGTCCGGGTCTCGTGAATTACGAATTTTCCCGGTTACACCAGCTACCCAGATAGTTCCTATAGTTTGTATTTTTACGAGAATACACCCGTTGTATAGGCTTTTGTCTGCACAAAAGGTGTCGCGATCATGTAGCGTTTCAACTTTCAATACCATTCAAATTGTGTATATTGTTAAATACTTAGGTAGGTAGGTATATTATATTAATTTGGTTTTGTTTTTATTTATTTACGAAAGGGATAGTAAGTCATTCACTTATTCAATATCACCATATTACAATACAGAGTATTATGAAGGAACAGATAGGTCAGTTATCACACAGTACATAACGGTAAGATCTTATCACAGTAGCTAGAAATCAGAATCACAGAATAAAGATTCCTTTCTGTTTATTCTGTGATAATAGATTGATTATTCGCTTCAGGATCACGATCACGGGGACTTAATTCTAGTGTAGGCATTTTCTATTCATTGCTTTATTATCTTTATTATCTATTTATTGTTCTGGTGTGGTGGTTCGCGCCAGACGTTATCAACGTCGCGTCTTGTATAAATCGTAAACACAAGCTGATGGGAATGTTGTTATTTTCTGAATTCGAATGCCGCTTATTAGAATACACACAAGACTCGTTCGTTGTAATATTATATTATTTTAGTTGTCAGCCGCCGTAGCATTTTTTGGAAAAACCATCTTGGAGTTCGTCTGATCGTTGTGATAAAATAATACGAATAATTATTATTTTATATGTTAAACGTCATGTTTGTATTTTTTTTTCACTGTTTATTTTCTTACCGGTACTAGATGAATGTGCGTTGTACGGATAATGGACTATAAACAATTAATCATATATTATTTCTATTTTGTTGAATGAAAAATGTAAAAATGTTTGCAATTTAATTTTGCAAGACAAGTTAATGGGTTTTTATCTTCGTTAACTTAGGTATACTAATTTTTTTGATTGAGTTCGCAGATTAAGTTAATAAAAATTGTCAACATAATAGCTACTATAGGCTTAAAATAGTTTCATTTTTAATTACTATACTCTAAGAATCTTTATCAATTACATTAACCAGTGAAAAGAATATATTATATATAATAAAATATAATTATTGGTGTTAGTTTTTTAAATGATTTATTTAAAGCTCTTATATAATGCTAAAAAGTTAATTTACTTAATTATTTTGATAATTTTAACATTACATAGGTACTATTAAAGAGCTAGACTCTAAAAACTATGCCCAAAACCCAACAGCCAATAAATAACAGGTGCATGATTAAATAATTTATTTTTATAAGCTAGGTGCATTATATAGAAGTATTAAAAAATGAACTACCTATCAAACATTTTTTGGAACATGATTTTTCCTTCATATGATTTAAAACAAATTTTAAATTATACAAATAAATAATAATTATTCACTCATCTAAATCTGATGATTGGGTTTCTTATGCACAGTCTGGACATCCTGGCATAGTATTTATGACAACAATAATATAATATGGATTTAAAACTGTGTTAAACTGTCATTGTACACATCTTATACTAACTATATGGGTAGTTAATTTATTAGTAATTACCAATATGTTAAGTAATACAATATTTAATAACCACCAAAACAAAAATAACTGGTCTTAAATACCATTGACACTTCTCTCGGGTTAGACACCTACATAATTTTAGGAAAATGACTGTTCACATATTTAGTATGGTGTGTTATATATTAGGTTTATCGTATATGATTATTTTTTAGTTGAATGTCACTTATTTTTAGTTTTGTCAACTATTCATATTCACATAGTCGACTCCACTTAACATTTTTTTACTGCTCTTTACAACAAAGCCTATCAAATTTCTTATTTTGTTTGGATAAAATAAATTAACTTATTATTTACTTATAAAATATGAATAATATATTATTTTATCCTTATTAAAAACTTACGTCCTGCTTCATATCCCGGGGATAATTTAATATCAAATAAATAAATAAATATAAAGAATTAATGTTGAATTTTGTTAGTGATACTATTAAATAATTTATTATTTGATCTACAATATATAATTCATACAATATTTCACGAAATTTTACCTTTGTGTTACAAAGATAATTTATGACTAAACATTTAATTTTTATTACAGATTAATCAAGTGGTACAATGGCTGATTCTGAAGTAGATAAAAAATCAAGTTTAACTGAAGATGATCAATTGCCATGTTCAACAAGCTCACTAAGTCCTGTTAATAATGTACTGACCAATACATAACTTACATGATAAATTAAAATTATTTCTAAATATGAGACTTCTGTACAACAGATAGAACATATGGAAGGTGTGGAACATGAATCTCCTGTACAACAGAATATAGAAGGTGTGGAACATAAGTCTTCTACTCCTAGTAATGAAAAAAAAAAAGATTTTGAAATTGGTGATATTGTTTGGGCTAAAATTGGAAGACATCCATTTTGGCCCAGCATGGTCTGTATTGATCCGGAAACCAATGTGTACATTAAAGGATCACTTGGTAAGTAATTCATGTTGTATTCAATAACATTTTAGTGATGTAAAATTAAACATATTTATTTAATTATTTTACAATTTCAAATTCTAATTGAAAACGACAAAAAATGTTGTTTCACATAATTTATCAGGTATACATTTTATGTTAATGTTATTCATATTTAGAAGATATAAAGTATTATATTTTTTATAAATAGATTTATTAACTTGGTTTGTGTAAAATCAGCATTAATAAGTTCTCAATATTTTATAAATTATTTCTAAAGAATTTCTAAATTATAAAAATCTTGAACATACTTTAATATTTTGAATTTTGTTTGTAATTTGCCTTATAAGTTATAAGTAGACAGTAAACCTTCTCTGTATTTGATAGTTACACAAACATTTTTTTTGATATCTACGAAGTACTTCTTCTGTCCTACTGCTGTAATTTTATATGTATGTACCTACTATTGTATTTTTTTAGAAAATAAAAAACAATTTTCATTACACGTACGATTTTGTAATGATCATGGCAGAAGAAGTTGGGCCAAAACCGTAGAAATGTATTCTGGAAAAGAAGAGTTTCTTTCAAAATATCCCAATGGTTTAGTAAGTTTAATGTTTACTGTTAAATTCTGAGACAATATTTCCCTCATTATCATTGGCGTAACTAGGAGGGGAACAAACGGGTCTTAAGCATTCATCAGTTCAAATTTAGCACCCCTTGTTTTTTTTAGGTCAAACAATTATGGTTTTAGTGAAATACCGCAAATTTTATGCATTTATACTATGAAATATTTACCGAAAAAATTAAAACTTTTTTGGTCATGGTATTAATCGGTTATAAATTTCTCACAAACTATTTTTAGCTAATGTATTAACTTTAATTATAATTAAGGCCACCAAGAAGCCACTCATTGGGGCAACCAAATGATTAAACTCTGTGGTTTCGTACCCAAACTTCTCCCACTCTATTACCATATCGCTGCCATAAATTCCCTCACGCACTATTAGGTAACCGGTGGTCCGTGGGCGGCAGCCAGCATTTAGGCAGGTTTTGTGGTGTGAATATGTGAGAACAGACGAGTGTTGATTGCTGCCCAGAAGTGCTCTCTCGGTGGCCTTAGTATTGGTATGCAATTTAAATAAAGAAGAATTAACTACAGTAGTCACTCGATAATTCTAAAAACTCCATAAATCAAACTAAATGCTGAATCCCCTGAGAAAACCTCTATAATTAGAAGAAAATACATATTTCGGTGCCCTCGATAATTCAAAATTCCTTGAACGCGATTATATGTAAGTTCATATGTATATACAATTTAAAGATTATACTCGTAATGAATCTAATAAAGATGCTGGTTAAATTTGATTGTAGCTTATTAATGTTATTGTACCTTACCTACCTAATCTAAACTTTAATATGTATGTATAATAAATGAATGTAATATATATATATAATGTTTCATCTCTCTTTAATTCAAATTAATTTGTTTTCCCTTGATTATTTGAACACTCGGTAAATCAATAACCTCTATAAATCAAATTTTTAACTCTGTCCCCTGAATTTTGAATTATTGAGCGACTACTATACCATGAATTTTGCTAGAGTTTCAAAAAAAAATTATAAGATTCTCTTGATAAACAGCTGAGATTGCCTTGATTTTTCATAGGTAATAACGTCAATGGTTGCTACATAGTAGAATCTTAAATGTCACTGGTTATGTTATGAGTAGGCAATTTTTTTTTTAATACTTTGGTATTATGATTTATTCAAAAAGTAATTATCATGTTTTATGATTCATTAATTTCTATTGACATGAAAAGGTTTGAAAAAAAAATGTAAGATATTTAGTATATGTACACTTAGGCACTAGTGATAAGCGGCAACGAATAATCGACAAATTGTTCGAATTAATTATTCGATTACCAAAATTATTCGAGTATTTTTTATTCAAATAATTAAAGATATTTTGTGTGATTTTGCTGCTGTTCATTTATTTTGATTTATAAAATACTATCATTGATTATATAATATACTAGGAATACCACTATACCAGTATTTATAATTAAGGGGGCTAGAGCGTAATCAATTCTAAGGAGTAAAAATTAGGCATTTTATATTTCTGTTTATCTGGGTCTTGTGTATGTGTTGAAAGTAAATGAACATTAGTTTGCGTAATTCGTAGTACTGATCACATTTTATAGGGGCATCATAGTGACCGGGATGTACGCCTGTAATTTTACCTACGCGCATGCAAATGTCACCTTATATTACTTTATAAAATATAAAATTTTTCAAAAAATACTACCTCTGACTTCAATCACTACGCTCAATAAGATGTTCCGATTTTAATTTTGAAAGCAGATTTGAATTCTCCTCTAAATTTACTATGCTTTAACTGTCGTACATTTTTCATATTCTATATCAATGTATTTAAATTTGAATTATGAATATGTTCTATTTTTACTCTTTATGTTAGTAAATTTCTAAGTAAAAAAAAAAATAAAAATCAGAAAAATGAAATTGTCAAAGCATAGATGATTTAGTGACAAATTCAAATTTGCTTTCAAAATGAATATCGAAACTTTATATTGGGCGTAGTGATTGAAGTCGTGAGCTATGTTTTCGACCAAAAATGAATCACGCTCCAGTCTCCTTAATGATACTATCTATAAAAAAGTTTAACTAAAATGTTTATGGATGATCGAATATTAACAATAATGATTGATAAATAATAAATATATGTAATTACTAATTACTAATTTTGTAACTTATCATAATAAAAATTATTCGATTAATTATATTTGATGACGAATTATTCGAATAATTTTTATTTTAATTCTTTATTTGGTCATGCAAATTATTATTCGATTAATTATACTTGAAGCGAATAATATTATTTGAAGACGGATTATTCAAATAATTATTATTTTAATTCGTTATTCGGTCATGCAAAGTATTATTCGATACTTTGCACGAATAATTGAATATTAATTGATAATATTAATTGTTCGTTACCGCCCATCACTATTAGGCACTTTGCCAGATTAACGGGTTTTCCTACCTCCCCCATATGTATTATGTTTAATTTTATGTCTTTATTTTTATAATAAATATTTCATACGTCTTAAAATTCATAAATTTAACATATAATGAAAATTACTAATATTATCATTTAATCTATAATCAATTATGTGCTAAAATTTTAATTGGATTGTTTTCTGAAAAAATCTAGCCCCCCTCATTTCAGATTTTTAGATCTGTGCCTAAATCATAATAAATTAAAATTTCAAAATTTAAAGAAAATCATTTACAGTGATATTTATTATTGCACATACATATCAACGTCCCTGTGGTGTTTCTGTTTTTCTGGATGTCGAATGAAGCTGGTTGTGGCATAAACCAACCAAATATGTCATATATAATAATATTGAGTTACTGGAAATCCAGACAAACAGTAATACCAAACTGAAAAAAAATGTTCGTAAAATGTATTTACTCCCCCCTTTGTTGGGAACATAGATATATATAAATAATATATAAAAAGGTTGTATAATAATGTTAACTTCTCCAGGGTAAATAATGTCAAAAATCTAGCCGCCAGACCGGGAATCGAACCCGAGTCTCTCGCCTGCCGGGCGATTACTTTACCACTGAGCTACCCGACCGCATAGACCCCATGACACTATCTCCCCCAGTTAATGGGAGTTTACATTTGACCATCTTGGCGCCCTCGATCGTTGCCGGTCCTTAACGTTGCCCGCAGCGACTGTTGCTTCACCACCTGACCACCAGAGCGCACGACCCGTATCACAATGCGATCACCTCTGCACGATCTCTGGTGGAACAAGTCCAGGTCCTTCACAACACCGCGTCTTTGGTCACCAATCCCACTTCTGATAGATGTTAACTTCTCCAGGGGAAATAACGTCAAAAATCTAGCCGCCAGACCGGGAATCGAACTCGAGTCTCTCGCTTGCCGGACGATTGCTCTACCACTGAGCTACCCGTCCGCATAGACTCCATGACACTATCTCCCTCAGTTAACGGGAGTTTACAATAATAATCTATAATAGGTAAATTGGTACACTGAATTTAGAAGTATAGTCTCTGATATTATTTACAACTTTTTTCTAGATATACATTTTTTTAATATTGTTAATATTCATATTAATTTTGAGTACACTCTGACTTGGTTAACATTAAGTTGAAGGAATCTACCTAAAAGTTCAAGGTATTGACAATTTCAAGTTTATCAAGTTAAACTGTAATTGGAAATACATATTAAAATGTAACTTAAAAACAATCAATTATTATGTTGATATTTTGCTGATTTATTTTATTTACTTAAGAGTTAGTCCCATGAATAAATTATAATTTAAAATATGTTATTAATTATATAAAATATTAATTTTAAGTAATTTACATGCCTTTTAGTGTAACCAAATCACATAGTACTAAAATTATGACATAGTTATATTTATCAAATCATTTATTTAAGGGTTAACATAACCTAACTGAAATTTACAAATTAATCACTTTACTTAGCACATAGTCGCTTAGATAAAAAAAACGACAGTATCAAATTATTTATTGTATTTATTTTGTAATAATTTTTAATGTTTATAGGCGTTCATAAAAAATAGTAAGAAGCAAATGGAAGTGTGGGATGCAGCAGTGAAAGAAGCTGATAATTGGATGAAAGTAAATAATAGGTAATACTACACTTAAAACTAGGTTATTATAATTAAAAACTATATTTTTACCTCTTTCCGGTGTCTGTGGATATACACAATATCACCAAAAAAATTACATTTTTTCCTATTTTTCAGTCTGTTGGCTTACATTTTAGAAAATTAATATATTTCCATTATAAGGGGTACCCAGGAATTTTTCAGAGGATGAGTCCAAATTTTTTTAACATGTAAAAAGTATACTATCAGTTGTTTTCACCTTAAGAATTTAAAATTCTGTCAATAAATAGGGGGGGCCACAGACCCGACCGCCCTCCCCCTTGGGTACGTCACTGTCCCATTATATATACCTTATGCATATATACAAACCTAGAATGATAACATGATAAAATATCAATCAATTCATTTTTAAAGCTCAATGATGTTTTGTTTTCCCTTTTATTGAATCAGCTGATTTCGTTGGTTATATTTTCATTAGATTTTAAGTAAAATATACATTTTTTAGTTTTGATTTTTTTAATTACATATAATTTTAAATTTAAATTAGGTACGTATCGTTTTAATTTTGTCTATAGGCAGTTCATATAGTTCTGTTTTAATTTGTATACAATCATCCAGGTTATTTTATAGTTAAAATTATAAAATAAATAATCCCCATTTGCATAAAATAATTGAACGGATAGTTACTATAGCTAAACCTCTTCCAACAAAATTCCAGATATTTCTTTTTCTCATTTTAATCTGCCAAGTAACTGTTCCTTTACCACAAATGATGTCGAATTGAGTTTATCTATGTTAAAAACTTCAAAATCAGCTGGTCCTGATGGTCTGCCAGGGTCGTTCCTTTACAACATAAAATCCGCACTCTGTTTTCCCCTATGGTTGATATTTCATCGCTCCCTTGACACGGGAACTTTCCCATCTATGTTGCAGATTAGTTCTGTCACGCCTGTATACAAGTCTGGTGATAAAGCTGATGTAAAAAATTATATGCCTATTTCGATCTAAAATCATATTGCCAAACTCTTTGAGCAGCTTGTTCTAAAGTGTATTCAGCCATCGGTTAATTCTATCTTAGTTGATGAACAATATGGCTTTAGGCCGAGCCATTCTGCAACTACAAATCTGATAGTATTTCATAATTTTATATTGGAGGCCATTGAAAAACGGACTCAGGTGGAATGTTATTTTACGGGGTTCTCAAAAGTGTTTGATCGTGTTCACCATAAAATACTAATTGAAATCCTATATAAAGCTGGATTTGGGGAGCCCATCTTATCTTGGTTGAAATCATATTTATCTGGTAGGGTCCAATGTGTCAAAATCCTAGGATGTAAATCTGAAGCAGTTGCGGTACCTTCAGGTGTTCCTCAAGGGGGGCACCTATACCCCTTGTTGTTTTCTCTATTGGTTAATGGTCTAAAATTGGTTATTCCAGATTCTATGTTCCTTATGTTTGCTGACGATTTGAAAATGTTCAAAAAGAGCTTGATGTTCTTATTTTGTGGTTAAATTTTTTGGGACTAAGCTTCAATGTAGCTAAATGCCAATCCATGTCTTTTGCCAGGAATAGAAATATTATTAACTACACGTACTTGATAAATGGATCAAGCATTAATATTGTCACTAGGAAGAAAGACTTGGGTATTCTTTCCAAATCTCGATTTCCATTATCACATAGAGGCAGTTTGCTGTCGTGCGTTAAAGATGCTTGGCTTTGTCATGCGCACGTCAAAAGAATTTAAGCTCTCTAGTTCTCTCAAAGTTCTATATTGCTCTCTCGTACGGCCTCTTTTAGAATATTCTTCGATTCTTTGGGACCCTTTTATGGCAGCTGACTCTTCTTGCATTGAGAGAGTCCAGAGGCGTTTTTGTTCTTCGGCGTCATTTATTTTGCAAATTCCGCATCCATCGCATGATTATAGGCCAGTGATGAATAATCTTAAACTCTTATCTCTAGCTGATAGAAGAGTTGAAGCTAACTTGGTGTTTTTTACATAAGCTGATTGACGGACGTGTAGAATTGTAGATGCTCCCTTCCTTTCTCTAATTAATTTTAAAGTTCCTACTCGCTTAACTAGGTCTAATTATTCCTTTGTTGTACCATTCCACAGCACTAACTATGGTAGAAATAATCCTATTCACCGTATGATGCGTATTTGTAACGAGCATCTAGGCTTCTCTTAAACGTTAATTAATAGTACTACAATCTGTTATTCCTAATTTTTACTTATTGTTCATTTTTTGTTAATATTTTTATTTTGTTTTTATATATTTGTATTTTGTTCTATTGTATTGTTTGGCGTTTTCTTATGTAACTTTATATTATTTTGTTCAAATAAATTATCAAAATGTCGTATTGTACTATTGGGCTCCAGCCTGTTCTAAATAAATAAATATATGGCCCATGCACGATAGGCTCTAAGTGTGTTCTACCTATGGAAATTCCCTCATTTTTTTTTACTTTCCTAAAAATTATGTTTGAATACTTTTGCAAGTATAAAGCAGTAAAAAAAAAATTTTGATTTAAATGTTTGTGCAACAAGGATGTAGAAAATTCTCAAAACCTTGTGATTGAGGGTTGATCATCTCAATTATTGAAAATAATAATTAATTATTTCAGAGATGAAAGAATGGTCAGATTTTCAAGAAGAAACGGTTTGACTCGTTCCAAAATAAGTGGTTTGGGTCCCAAAACTACAAATACTTTCAAAACTCCAAATGCTCCAACTCCATCTAAATCTGCTGATATTGCTTATACACCTGTGAGTTTTATAATTTCTTATTTGTTATTAATAATTATTGTTGTTTTTGGATTAATAAGGTTTTCTGTATTAGCAAGAATTTTTAGATATGCAAAAGGCTCTTAGAACATCATGTCAACCAAGTACTAGTGGTTCTCAGGGGATTAAATGTGAGGCTAGTACTAGTGGTTCTAATATGCGTTCATGTTATGTCCAGTTAAAAGATATAAAAAAAAAAACTACGAGAAAACCTAAAGTAGAAGAAGATGAGGACAAAGCTGTACCACTACCAAAAGTTGAACTACCTATACCTGAACTAGCAAAACCAAAACCTGCCAAAAGAAAATATGTTGATGTAAAAAAAAAAGAGTTAAGGGAAGCTTTAAAGAAAAAAAAGGCCAAGAGAGCATTGCAAGTTAAAAAATATGGTTTCTCTTATTCATCATCCGAATATGAAAGTACTGATGATGAAGCTGTACCATTAGTACCTTTTAATCCAAATCGGAAGGTGTTGGAATCAATTAAATATGCAGTAGCGTAAGTTAAATAATTTTCAATAAATCATAAATATCAATTTTATAATATTTTATTATTTTTTACATAAATTACTTAATGCTCCACCAGTCAATCCTCAAGGCTGGTATACTACATTAAATAACATTTTACTTGAATTTCTTTCCATATCTTTAAACAGAATAGAAAAGGAAACTGATTCTTAGAATATTCCCTAATACCTGTTCTCCAATGAGTATTGTGTTGGTTAATTTTAATTATTGCTGAAAACATTGCATTTATTATATTATTAAGAGGACACCACACCCGCATGTGTTGTCTCCGTCACGTTACAAACATGTAACATACCAAATTTATGCTCAGCAATTCAAGTTGTATGCCGTTACCTTAAAAATTAGAGTGAATCGACCTA
>NC_042493.1:65102866-65119610 GCF_005508785.2 Acyrthosiphon pisum | reverse complement strand
GATGGTAAGAACATTATCTGTGTTTTGTTGGAAGTTTTTTTATGATAATTCAGTTTTTAAGTGAGTTATGAGCATTTTTAATTTACATTTATTATACACGCTATAACTCACTTAAACTAAATTATTGTAAAATACTTCTATCAAACACAGATAATGTTCTTACCATCAAGTTTCATAATAGGTCGATTCACTCTAATTTTTAAGCTAACGGCATACAACTTGAATTTCTGAGCATAAATTTGATATATTACGCGTTTGTAAGATGGAGACAACACATGTGGGTGTTGCATCCTCTTAATATGAAATAAATTATTGTAATAGTGTATATTATGTCTCATTATAATATTGATAATTTTGAGTCAATACCACATAACCATAGTTCAGTGTTAATATGTTTATGGAACAAATAGGTTAAGATGACGCCGTACCCACATATGCTGTATCTTTCATACTAATGCATATTATACCAAAATGTATGTCCAGCAATTCTAATTTCGTATTGTTAACTTAAATAATTATATATTAGAGTGATACTTTATTGACCTATTATCAAACTTAAATTTAAGAACATAATTTGTGTTCTTTTGTTGATTTTTTACAATATTTTTATTTTTAAGTGAATTATGAGCATTTTTAAATATAAGTATTTTACATGAGAACTCACTTAAAAATTATTGACTGTTTTCACATATAGTGCTCATATTGGTTAAAATGAAAACTGATAAAAAATTGTATGTTATATTTATATTTATATATTATAGTTGTATGACACTGATTGAGATATATCTGAGTCCGTGATAATGATCGTATTATATTATAAATTATTATAAAATAGTCTACTAAAAGCGCTAGTACTGGGAGCAAGATTTAAATTGTATGCCTTCTTGTCATAGCTCATACTATCTTAAATTATGTGGTAGATACACGTAGTTCAATTCAAATTGTGATTTCGTTGTGATTACAATATTAATAAAATTATTTCTATAACATATCTTAAAATAGCATTATTGTTATAATGTCCATCTTGACATATACATTGATATGCAATTCGCATTGCCGGAAAAAACCCTTTACTCAAAAGTACCAAAATTAGCATCATCCAGCCTAAATATTTTCTGATAATAGCAGTATTTGTTTGGTGGTTTGACCAATATGATGACATAGTATAATATAATATATTACTGATGTTGTGATAATGGTAAATTAATCGATAGAAGTACTTAGTCTTGCAGTAATTAGCGTAAATAGAAAACATTTTCTAATAATAAAATGTACTTTATAAAGTATTAATATAATATATACATTTTAAAAGCAAATTGTATAATAAATGTATGTTATTTAGGAATTTAGAATCTGAAGGAATGCAAAGACAAAGGGAAAAAAGAATTTTGATTAAAGCTATAAGGCTTGCTGAAAGAAGAAAATCTAAGAAAAATAAAGAGGAAGAGGAAGAGGAAGAACAAGAACAATAACAATATTTTTTAAGTTTGTAAAGAATAATCATATTTGGTTATATTAATATAATACAACTGTACATAAAAGCAAAGAAAGAATTAAAGGAAAACATTAATTTTTTTTTTTTTTATTTTTAAGAGAAATAAAATACTATTAAGTTTTACGGACAGTCAATTTACTATGTACAATTAAAGGTGCTGCCTAATAAAAAAATAAACCTGTAGCCTATAACCAAGCTTCTATTAACTATATTTATTTAAAACTGAAACAAATAGTAATAATTTGAATTTTACAAAAATGTTAATTATACATATTATAATTTTTTTTACACATTTAAAGAATAAATGATTTTTTTACAGTAATAATTAATTTAAGTTCTTATTCATTCTTGTTGTTTTGTAAATAAGTTTAATGATTATAATAAAGGAATATATCTCATCTAGTATTAGTTTTTTTTTTAATTTTCTTTGTACATTGTGTTCTTGATTTCCATGATCAAAGATGTAGTTATTTTACTTGTTTTTGTATAAGTGGTATGAAATTTTTGTTTTAATCATACGTTTTGGACAGTTAAGGAGGTCCTTTTAAGAAAAATGTGAAACGCTGAGTATACATTTTTTGTTAAGAAAGCGCTACACCTGCATGCGTGCTCTTTATCTTACAAATGCGTAATATAGCAATATTTTAAGCTCGGCAATCTCCGTTAGTTTAAAAATTAGAGTAAATTGACTTCTTATAGAATTTAAGGGTGAGATTATTATCTACAACATCTCATAAGCTTTTTATTATATTTTTATTTTAAAGCGGCGGATTATGAGTATTTTAAAATTGTAAATTTTTTGTACCTACATACTCATAATTATAATACAGTACAGTATAAAACGTACAAAACATACAGTATAAAACTACTTAAAATAGGAGAAAAAACCAGTCAAATGAGTATTAAATATTAATATGTAATAGTTAAATACCCAACCTAAGATTTACCTAAGACTCAAAGAAGACATTTGTGATAATTTTGTTTTATTAATAATTAAGTAGAAACTAGTAAGTTAATCTTTATTCTTTATAAAATGCAATAATTATATTATTAATATTTAAAATTTTATATTTTAAAATAACAAAAAAGACATTTCTGATAGTTTTTAAATTTGTTATATTAATTACTAAGTAAGTTCATATTTATTACTTATTATAAATTATTTTATAGTAAATAAAAAGAAATTATTTTTGTTATAAATTTGAATTTTATTATAAATTCAAGAAAATTCTCCAAGTTGGTGTTGAAATTTATAAGTTCATACTTATTAAAATTTAAAATACACAATATCTATTAAACTATATTATTATCAGTATTATCGCTATTATAATAATTATAAATTTTAAATAAAACAATTTATACTTAATATTCCTAGGTCTTAGTCGTAATTAAGTTTTATATGCTTTATACGTGGGGTATTATATATTTTGTAACATAAAACGTTTTATCCGCATATATTACCAACTCTGCATCATTAATCTATAAAATTGATAGCTATTACTTATAATTTATAAATTATAATTATATTTGTATTTATTCATAAATTACAACTAAATTTAATAATATTTGATGTTATAATACATGTCCGTAATTAATGATATTCTAATAATTATAATTTAGTATAGTTATGGACATTAGGTAGAAAAATACATAAAAATAATTATTTAGTTGGATTTTGTCATTGATTAAAGAATTTAAGTGTGAAAGTACTTACAGAAATTCATTTTAATACATAATATATTTATTTAAAACTGTAAGACCTATTATATTACTATGTTCAGTGGCGTGGCGAACGGTAATTTCAGAGGCAATTGCCTCTGAGATTTTTCTTTAATAGAGAGGAGGGTGGTAGCCGGTGGGTCCCCACATTTCCCACAGTCCCCCCATTGATAGGTATAATTTTTAACTTTATATGAAAAAAAAGTAATTGATTTTTAACTAAGTCGAGTTGCATTTATTTTCTAGTTACCTTGTAACTTTTGCAAGTTTAAAAAAAAGAAAAGTTACTTTTAGAATTAAGCTTAACTTAAATTGTTCTATATTGACTGTCAGCCTTGCTGACTAGTATAACATCATATTGATGGGTAATTAAGAACATCAAATTCAAATAAAGGCACACACATATATATTTTTAAAATAAAATTCACAACTCATAGTTAACAAAATATAATATATAAATTCAATCAAGTCTAAACACAAATTGGCAATAAAAAAGAAAACCATTATACATTTGATTAAGTAAAAATGTAATATTATATAAACATATAAGGTAGTATATTTAATAGTTAGTTGCCATCATATAAAAAGTGACTTAGTGAAATTGATATATTTATTTCAACTTTATCTTGTATTCAAATACTTGAATAATTTAACATAATAATTGTTCACAATAACAAGAATGTATAATATAACCAAAAATGTTTCCCTTTAAAGTCAGTCTAGCAACATATAAGTCTGATGTCAACACTCACATATAAGGTAAAAAAAATATTTAAATTTGGTTAACAAAAACAGTTCTTAGACCATTTATAAAAATATAGCAGAAAAATATTATTATAAACAAATAGAAATAAAATATTCAAAAAACTAAGAAATACATTTTATATAACATTATATGTACATATATCTTGTAAAAATGTATTAAATCACAACATAACAATAAAATATAACTGAAAAAAAACAAAACATAACAACAAACTATCCTTAATACTGTAACACTTGTGGATTAATATTAATTTTTTGCTTAAACTAATTCAAATTCAATAAAATAAACAATGGCCTGTTGATAAATCATTTTAATTATATGTTTAAATATATTTATAATTTACCTATAGTATAATTGTTTTACTAGAATGGAAGTCATTAAAAGTATGCATCATATCATCAACTATGTATATTGTAAACAATTTTATATTAGAGTACTAATCCTAATAAAATAATTTTGTTGATAAATTAAATTCCTTTAATTATTAAGTTGATTTATATATGGTTCCGTTGGATTAATTCATATACAATAATTTTATAAAAGTTTGGACTATAATTTTCAACAAGGCACTGACAGAACAACATTCCACAAATAAAATAAAATGGTTACATAAATAAATAAACATATATTAACATTAACATAAACTTTGAAATTAAATAAAATATTTTAAACAATATAGTGGGGTAAGCCACCAAAAAAAATATAAATTTTAACTAATTTATAAACAATATTTAAAGTTAAATAATCATCAAGTACAGATCCATTTTTTTTAATTGATTTAATACTTTTAGATGGTATTTGGTATGAATGAACTGAATAACAATTAAACATCTTTGGATATAACTTTGAGTAGGTATAAATTAAGTAAGGTTATTTTTACCTATAAATAGGGAGTATATAACATCAAATAAAAAAAATAATTCAATATAATAATTAAAAATAATCCCTAAAGAAAATAACATTAAGAGATCTCAGATAGGACACAAAACCATTTGGAACATTAATGAACTAAAATTACAATATTTCAATAGAACTGGAGGATGATGAACTTTTATTTACATTCCCTTTAGGGACTACAAAGGACTTAATTTTTGACAACTCAGTAAGTGGAACTAATGACAAGGAATTGAATGATAAGTTATCCTGAATTTTTTTGGGAACATTATAAAACCATTCTCCAATTTTTTTAGGTTCCATATTAGACATGACTTTTAAAGAATCTTTTAATGACAATGTACATTTTAGACTAGGATTACCTAAATTTTCTATCTTTTCCTGAATGTATTCAACACTAGACTTAGTGTCAGGGATACAAGTGTAAGTAGGATAGTAAGAACAATTCTTATAGATATTTCGACGTAACTCAGGATGTTCAAATGTAAACATTTGACTTTCTGTGTAGCTTTTTGTAGGTGTAACTTCAGTTTCATTACTAAAACTTGGTTTTCTGACAACACGGATATATCTATGAACCGGTATAGTCTCCTCTGGTATTTTGTTCACATTGATATCATCATCATAATCATCATCTGATGATGGTGATGAAGATGATGATGACGATGATGGCGATGATGATGACGATGATGATATTGTTATATGACTTTCAACATCACTTGAAGGATATTTTTTTTTTGAATTTTGTACTCTCTTGATACGTATTATAACTGGTGGTTGATCAGACGCAATTCTATCATTATTTGAATTTGATGGATGGCTATTTACAACTTCCACTTTATATATATCCTTACACAATGACTTTTGATGTGTTTTATGTTTCCGTTTGGTTTTTTTATAAAAATTAATTTCATCATGTATTGGTGAATGTAACTTCTTACTAGGTCTTTTTTGAGGTACAAAAGAAATATCGGTGTCAGAATATTGGTATTTTCTCTTTAAACTTTCTGATGCTTGTTCTTTAAAAGCACTTGGAGCTTTACCACCAAACAAACAAGGCTGAAAAAAAATATAAAAATATGTAAACATTTTAATTGTTATTTTTAAACTTAATAAGAACAAATATTAAACATCCAGTTAATGGGTGATCCAATGCCAATTTCTATATAAATGGTGCACGTCATGGAAACATCAGCTAGCAAGGTGTGGGAAATTTGGCCTCGGCACTAAAACCTAACCTAACTGTCAGTCAGATATTTATTTATTGTCCATAGTGAATGTACTTAGTTAGGTATATGGAATTATAATTTATTGCATTGTATTAAAATACCTTTAAAGACTGGGGATTTAGCACCCTGCAGAGTGAGCTTTCCTAACTTGTGCAATTTCTCAAAACCCAGTCGATTTCTAATCACTAACCTCTTTCTATGGGCTCTCGGGCACTTAGGTATAATTGACAATAAGCATGCTTTCTCATTAACTATATACACCAGCAATACCTCTCCAGCAAGTCCTATACGTCATTGCCAGTAATTCTGGTTTATTCACTATACTTTGTCAATTAACACGTAAATTGTGGTTTATTTTTTTCTTGTCATTTTATAGTAGGACTTAAAGAGCGAATTTAAAACCACGCATAACGAATTATAAATAATAAACTGTATCCACAAAACATAATATTCAAAACCAATACAATTAAACATATTTTGGTAACTTAATTACATATGAAAGCAGAAATATTTTTTTGAGAACGATCAAACAAATTAATACAAATACATTAAAAAAATGTTATTAGTAATAACATTGCTTATAAATACTATATTAATCATACACAACATTACTAACCACGGCGCCCTGGGTTAGTAATGTTGTGTAACATTGTAATTGCTAGTAATCATGTCGCCTGTCATCTACCAGGAGTAAATATTTTGTGCCCCTGAAAAACCAGCCAGTGAACAATCTATAGTATTTTAAATCAATGGAAATAACTATTAGTATTTATTACCTCTTAAATGTTAAATATTAATGTGAATAAAGTGAACATATTTTTTTATTCTTTTTACAAGTAAGGTAATAATGTTAAAACTAAGTTTATACAATTTACCCCATTATTTTGTTCAGCATCATCTGAATCGGAATCAATTATTGTAATAACTGTATCTTCTATGCAGTTTTTAAGATTAGGTGTTTTCTGAGCTGAGTTTTGATCTTTGTTAATTTTCCTAATTAAATGAAAAATAATATTAAATAACATTACATTTTAATATGGTAATTTACGACTTACTTATCAGACTTATCGGGTATAAATTGGTTAAATATAACATTTAAAGGCCTCTCATTAATTAATTCGTCTAATTCATGAAATCTTTGTTCATCTTGACTTTCTCTCATATGTTTTTTTGTATTTATATGCTCCTTATAATTCATAAATGGCATGTCACACAATTCACACATTCCACCAATTTCTGAGGTACTGTAAGTATAATTATTAATGGTTACACAATATCAATAGAGTACACATAAACTAAGAAGACAAAACATTTATTTACCTGTACTGATCTGAAGAGTAATCATCACCACTTCTATCTCCATTATATTTATGTTCGGCCGAATGTTTTGTTTTTTTTTTACACAATGCGTCACCTAAATCTGGCCACTTTGGTATAAATTCAAATACAGGACGTTGACTTTGATCCATTGATTCTATTTTTAAACTAACTTTTCCTCTTAGTACACTTGCAACTTGATCTGTGGGTTTTTTGTTGGTACGGTGTTTTTTCAATAAAGACTTGAGCCAATGTTGAAACTTTATTTGAAAAGAAATATGATTATAAATACATTTCTGTTAATTATATTATTTTACTAACCTTTTTAGCGGATAAAATTTTTATATTTAAAATATTTGCTTTATTAATGAGATCAACTGAATTCTTACGTTTAGAAGATGGCCCATTTTTTACTTCAATATCTTTTTTACACTGAAATTTCAATATAATTAAGTGTTATGTTGCATTATATTTTAATAACCGTCAAATGCTACAACTTGGGACAGGAAAATTAATTTTAGGCTTATTCGCCGTGACTGCACTGTGTTTGAAATAATCTACTTTTTTTTTTAATCATTTTCTACACGAGATTATCTATAGACTCAATGTAATAATACAACCCAAAAAGCAAATAGTAACGATGGAAAACCGTCACCACGGTTTACACTATTTCTAAATAGTAAATAGTCCTCAAAAATTTTATCTGTAAGTCATTAACGATGCTTTAAATCACAAATTTGTATTCTTTATTTTTCACAGATAAATATGTGTAGTTTAAAGTTTAAAAAATGAAATACAGTTTAATTAATTATTAAACATTGTAGCTTAAAATTTATACATGTAACACAACTTGGGAAATAGCCACATAGGTACACATAATTTTATTACCCAGGAAAATTCAAAGTTACCTATGTTAAAATATTTATATTTTGAATTTTTTTTGTTTTCTTTCTATAATTATTCACATACCTACCTACTTTGTTTAAATTAAAATTTTTTGAATTTTTTTTTTCTAAATACTACAGAACAACATTTTTAAAAAGTTTATATTTGTCCCAAGTTGAAATTGGTATTGAAAAATGATTTTTAAGCATTCTTATTAGACTGGTCTAAGTTGTAGCACACTGCAAACAACTTGGGACAAAAATAAAAAAAATAAAAAATGTACTTAGGTAAAATTAAAATTTTTAAAACCATAAAGGTGTCAAAGAGCAATTCAAGAGTAAACTTTTGACACCAAAATCAAGATTGTGGCTATCCTAGTTTAGAAGTTATGCAAGCTTAAAGTTCAAAACTGTCCCAAGTTGCATTTGACGGAATGTAAAATTGGATTAAAAATATTCTTACATTATTAGTTTCTGAACTGGTACTACGTTTTGCTCCTTCATTTTGTATTATATCTGATATTAAATAATCTGTACTCTTCTCTAATGATTGAATTATTTTCTGTTAAAAAAATATATATTACATACAAAATAATATAAATAATATACATACAAAAACTAGGTTTATACTTGGTAAATATTTTAACAATTTTTGGTATTTATTTTATAGTTATGTGAGCATAATACATAATATACGAATCTGTTTATATCTTATTTAACAATACTAACACTCGTGGTCAATAAAATAAAAAGTAAAATCACTAGCGTTTTAACCCTCAGAAAATTTGGCACTGAGGTCATACCTACCTTTCATAAAATAAAATACATGTCTGTAAACTTACTCCTCCATATGAATTTATGAGCTTTTCCACTTTTGAGCTGACTATATTGTCAACAATGTCAATAAGAAATGTTTTATCATAGAGTATTGATCTTTTATTTTTGCTTGAAGAACCTAAAACTAATAAAAAAAATTCTTAATAAAACAATAATTTAGATTGCCTTTAAAAATTCAATAAATTACATATTCCATGGAAATTTAAAAGAAATATAATTGTAAAAAACGTTTAGTATATTTGATTATAGTATAAAATTCAATTCACTCTAATATCAAAACTAACAGCACACTTGAAACTGGCAAAAGAAAATTTGCTCTGTCGTCTGCGTGAAGACGGAGACAAACACATGCATGGTTGATGTCCTCTTAACAATAATTAATGAAACTGGATTAGCCTGATTATATTATCAACATTTTATTATAAAACTAAAAATATAGTAGTTACTATAAATCTATAATTAATATTTTATTTGATATCCTCTCATCATATTTATATTTTTATTTTATGTCATATTTATAATATAAAAAGGTACCTACTTTCATGTTATATGACACTACAGCTATTTTGACGACTACCACAATATCTTAACTGTAACTGGAGATGAAACCTTAAAAATTATCCATGGTACCCAATTTTACACTTTCCCATATGTTATAAGTTAAGTTAATTAAGAAATTATGTATTATACTATTGAAGGTTGAACACAAAGGTAGCCCTAAAGACGGTCTTTACCATTGTGTCATCCAGAATAAAAAATCAGTTAATAACTGACTGTTGTTAAGTTATGTGTACCGCCTTTGCCCTCTTAATTAATGTTTAACACATAATTCCTACACATAAATTTATCATTTGAACCAAAACTTTTATTCTTTATTCTCTCTGTAATTTAATTTTGCATTTTCTAAATTTTCATCATATTTGTTTATGGCAAAAGAAAATAATATCCAAAGTAGTAAATAATAATTTACACTAATATAGTACTGCTGGACTTAGTTCTTTTGCACGATGTTTAGAACTATTATATGATAGATTAAACTTATAATTATTTGTTTTTAAATCAACATTTTGAGAACATGTCTTTAAATAATCTTTAAATTTGTGAACCAAATTTTCAGCGGTACCCAGTAGAAGAAGGATTAGAAGGTGAAGTCTTAATGTAAAAAACTCCAATGTTTTTTTAAAAATAATTTAAAATCTTCAAAAAATAAAGATGGGTGAGATTTTCTGTAACTAACAATACATATTAAAAAAATTCACAAAAAATTAAATATGATTTCTGAATATAAATAAATATTAGGTAATCTGTAATAATAGGAAAGAGGGCAAATTTTGGTAGTCTTCAACAGGATTCTGATGTTTCACATACCAAGATAGTTCAGTATAATAGGAAAGTAACATATTATAAAAATGTTATTTTATATAGCACAGTAAAGTATTAAGTAACTTAAAGAATCTTCAAGCATTAATAGATAAAAAAAATCTATTTATTTTGTAAACTGTATTGGTCTAGCCTACCTATTGCATAACACAAATAGTATTTATTTGTATTATCTAAATTTATTTTAATATGTTTATGACAATAATTTACTAGTAAATAAGTTACCTACCAAACAACTATGAACTAGACACTATTAAATACATGTTGAAAATTAAAAATAGGTACCTAACCTTCTTCAACATTCATTAAATAGTTTTAATAGTTTTAAAATCAACAAGGTTAATAAGTAATTTTAATCCATGAAGTTGCTAAAATGATTGATAATAATTAATAAGGTTTAAGAACTATTAAAAACTAATTAATACATCTTGAAAAAGATAGCCATTTTCATATGTTTACCTATAAAAATATAATTAATGAGGACCTAACTATTTAGAAGAACTAATAAATGCATTTTGAACAAATATTAATGATAATCATAGTAGGTATATAAGTAATAATAGTAATCACAATTTTTTAGTTTAAATTCAGTGTTGACCAATATTTTCAATAATTATGTCCATAAAAATCAGTATTTTGAAAAGCGATAACAAGTCATTAATTTAGATTTTAGCTTAATACTCAATAGTCATTACTCTATTAGGTACCTACATTATGATTAGATTTAACAGTGAATTTGTCATGGACAGGAAAGGAAAATGAAATAAAATGTTAGGTAGATATATTATTTATAGCAAATGGATTAACAAGTACCTATAATATTTGGAATTATTAATTTGGAAAAATATAAATCTTAATGACTAGTTACTACTTTTTTATAATAAAATATTTAACAATAGGCAGGTAGTTGAAAAAGCTCGAAAAATAACATGATTCGTCTATAGTATTGTAAACCAAATAATACAAATCAAATAAATAATTATAAATATATAAATCAAAATAATAGAAAATGCAATGACGCGTAAACCCATCGACGGGACTGGCGGGACACCGTAGACAAACCGTGGATCTCATACCTAGCTAGGTACATGGGACAATGTATACCCATCACTTTTACTTTCGCGGACGTGAGTAAAGTACGAATCTGGCAAGCGGACGATCTGTGTTGAAGGGACGAAAGGATTGCTTTTAGTATTTACCTGTTTGATCAGCCGATGGCTGTTGGTTGTTGAGGTTTTCGACACTCATGTCGTCGTTTTCTGCCGAGACGAGCTTTTACTGCGTTCCAGCGGTAGAGATAATGGATAATGGAGTGTTGGACGAGTGCGAATGACGCGCGTCGTACTTACACCGGAGACGACAGTGAACAGCTGTTGGCCTTTGACTATGGACGGATGGGCCGTCTGCCAGACTCGGAGCGCATACACGCAATATTCGCCGACTGTCGTCGCCACTAGCCGCGGCGAAATCAAAATAATATTATGTATTTATGTACAATATTATTATTATTATTATTATTATTATTATCATCTATTATCATCGTCATCGTCTACGTCGACGGGACACTGACGCGTGCTCTGCTGCTCTACGCCTCTACTCATCCGCTCATCGAGAATGTTATTGCGATCGACGAGCGATTGAGCGAGACAGCGAATGAGAGCCTAGAACGACCACCGTATACACTACGACACTCGCTCCACAGAACACACATGCGCACACGATCAGGCGTACATGCGCGCGCGACTCATACTCTACACGCTCGCCACCTCACATCCCCTACCCCCTACCGTGGCACCAACCGTGGCACCTAACGGCTTTCCTACGTGACAACAACTTACTGTTATATCACCATTGATTTTAAATACTAGTATGCACTATGCAACGAATAATGATATCCACTGATATATACCATTATACTAGTATAAATAGTATAATTATACGATTCACTTGTCTGTGGACTGTGATACGCATAACACAGTGTAATATAATCAGCTCTGAAAGCCCTGGATTCTGATATAATTAAGATATTGACGTGTTGTATTTGCGTTTAGCGTTTATTTAATTATAGTAATTGTCCAGGTACAGTTTTGGTTGAAACTTCAAAGGACATAATATTATATATAGTAGAACCTCGGTAACTTGAAATCCGGTACCTATCTCGAAGTTCCTGTTATCGAATATTTTTTTCAGTCCCGATCATTCATTAACATATTTTAAATTACCTTGGTAACTCGAAGTTTCAATATGTCGAATTTTTATTTTGGTTAGGTTTACAGGACGTGGTACCCGCATGTGTTGTCTCCGTCTTTCATTTTGTTCGTCTTTGTCTAACATTGCAAATTTTACACTCGGCAGATCACGTTTAGCTCTGTTAGAAGCTAGTTTAAAAATTAGAGTGAATTGACCTCTCATAAAATTTAAAGGTACAAGTTTATTATCTAGATTCTAGGCAATGCCAATGGGGTTTTTTATTATACCTATTTTATTAAGTGATTTTTGAGTATGAGTAAATTTTCAAACAATTTACAATTTAAAATAATCATAACTCGCTTTAAAATTAAAATTAAAATATAATAAAAATCCAATGACACTACCTAAATAATAATCTTATCTTTAAATTTTATAAGAGATCAATTCGCACTAATTTTTAAACTAAGGCGGAGACACCCGCATGTGTTGTCTACGTCTTACATTATAATATGACGTACCTACGGCATATAGACAAAACGCGTTTACGCAGTCTGAGTAGAACTTGCTCAATTTTGGTTCTCGAGTCAAAATACTTATTATAAAATTAAAATGTGACAATATTTCTAAGGCGAGGGGTGTGCTCAAAAATGTATGTGGGGGGGGTGGGGGGGGGGGTTTCTAGTAAAATTGAAGGAACTAGTCTTTTACCTAACAACCATTTTTTATAGAAACTATTATACTAATATACAATATATACATTATACATTCAAAAATTAAAGAACAAAATCTAGTTTTCTTGATTTTTTGCTCAATTCATTTAATACGTCTTCTGCTGTTAGTGGATTTTCTTTATGAACAGCTAACATAGCTAAGCCATTAAGTCGAGTCTAAAACCAAAAAAAATTTTAAAAATTTTAATATAATTTTTTATTTTAATATCCAGAAAATACCTCAGTCATTGTGTTTCCTATATAAGATTTCAATCTTTTGAGACAAGAAAAAGTTCTCTGAGGGTGGATGTTGAAACTGGTAAAGTGCATAGTATTTTTAATATAAAATGTATATTAGGAAATATTTCTTTATCACACTGTCTCAACGCTTCTAAACAATTTTTTGGATATTTTACATGCTTATTAAGTTTGGTATACCATATATGTAATTCAGCTTTAAGCTTTTAACTGTTAGTTTATCAGTATCGAGGTAAAATTCAACAAGTTCATCAAAGTTTTCTGAATAAGTTCCAGAAAATAAACACTGAAAGCCTAAAAAACAAATTTATATTTTGAGTACCTATTAAAAGTATCGGCAACTGCGGGGCAGTGTACATATTCGAAGTTGGAAGCATTTAACGATAAAATACGAATTTGGAAATTGTATGATGATATAATTCGACAAGTACATTATAAAGATGCATTATTTGTATTATAATAAAAAATAAAAATAATACGGTCAATGGGAGGGGGGTTACCCCCCGTGAGCTGTGACTGAGGCCAAGTCGTAAAGTTTTTAAAAAAAAAATTAAATTTTGAAAAGTTAAGGTATTTTTAAAATGTTGACATTTTTGCTATTTCTAAACGATATACCTAATGAACATGTATTGGATATAAAGAAAAAACGCAACGACTTTCCCTCAGAAATGTTTTCACAATTCAATTTTATTATAGGTATTTTTACTAATAGAACCAAAATTGAGCGAGTTCTATTCAGACTGCGTAAACGCATTTTGTCTATGTCGTACGTGTGTAAGATGGAGACAACACATGCGGGTGTAACGGCTTGAGATACCAACATTCCGCCGTGTATATAAATATAATATATTCTATATAGTATATACCTAATACAGTAATATAAAAATAATATATGATATATCAAAAATCTATGCAATAATAAATTATCTGCATTATAATTTATAGGCATAATAGGTAGATATCTTATTTTTTTTCAAGTACCTACTTCTGAAACATGTTAATATTCATAAGTAACCAAGTAGGGCTGGGATTTCAATGCACTTATAATTTTTTTTCCAGAGGTTGCTATATGATGCTTATCTAGTCACATATCCATAACATGTACTTTTGAAGGAGAATAAGAAAATTTATTTTGCATTTTTTTGGATTTGTTAATAATTTTTGATGTTAACGTCATTTTCTTCATTTTTTGGGCATTATAGGTAGTGATGATCAAAATCGGTCTTGGTCTTGTGGTCTCGCAAGACCCTTGCTGCAAGCCCAAGACCAAGATGGTACTGGTCTAGCAAGACCAAGACCAAGATTATACTATTTAATATTATGATATATACCAAGGTATAAGGGGGCTATGACCCTAGTGCAAATATACTTAAAAATATAGTACTTACAACAATATGAATAAGTAAATTAATTAATAACAAAACACGTCATATATTTAAACTTAATATAATAATATTGATAAATTAATAAGTCTATAACTAATATAGTATAGGCACCTAATACAATATAAAAAAAGGTGGACAAGTAGGTACCGCTCTGCTGTACAGTGGGGGTCAAGCATGTCGTTGTAATGGATATGTTAAATTTGAATTATATTGATATATCATTGTAAACGAAAAAATATTCTGAGCGGAAAAGTATTGTATCAGCCTAGCACACTTGTATGAATAATCAAATTTATAGTAGGTAGTTAAAAAAAAATTTACAAAGATCGAAAACGTGACTTTCAGGGGAATTTTTTTAGTTTAATAGTGGTACAAAAACTTGTTGGAAACCTTCTATTAAAATTTCTTATGTTAGGTATGAAAAGAAAAACTTTTATGAATTATGTCAAAAATTGAACTTTATAAGCATATAATAAATAATTAAAGCCTATGTATTTTTAAACTTCCATTAATGAAAATTATAAGGAACCTATCATTACATTTTCAAGTTTTTTTACTAAACAAAAAAGATTTTATCAAAGATAATTTAAAAAAAAATTTCCCAGGGCTCAAGGCTATAACTAGCTCAAAAATAGTCAAAATATTGAGAAAATGTTTTATGGTAAATTCTGATATGAATATTTGTTGAAAATGTCAAGGTTCTACAGTTGTTAATTTTTGAGTTACACCAAAAGAATAAAATCGATTTTTCCAAAAATTGGTTTTGTATAATAGTCACCTATATTTTTTTTTCTCAACGCTTTCTAAAACTACTTGAAATTTTAGATTCTGGGTGGAACGATGAATGTATTGATTTTACAATGATGTGTGTTTTTTATTTTTTTTTATTTTTGTGTCTGTCATCACCTTTTAGGACAGTAAAAGTGCTTGGATTTTCTTCAACAGTACCTTTTCTGATAGGAAAGTGAATCTAGTTGGTACTTTGGGGGGTCAAAAGTAAAATTTTTCCAATAGTTTTCAAACGCGCCGTGAAAAACAAAAGAAAAATTAAGGAAAAACGGGAATTTTTACGCAAAATCCGTTTTCGAGAAAATTGATTTTGGTTTTTGGTGTAACATTAAAACGAATGACTGTAGATACATGAAATTTTCACTGGTTGTTTATATTTCCATTTTCTATACATGATAAAATTTTCAAAATATTTTGATTTGTTTTGAGCTGTTTACGGACAATTCCAGTTTCCAATTTAATTAGTTTTTTTTCTATGAATGTCAATAAAACTTTATTTGTTGAGTAAAAATACTTGAAAATGTAATACAAGGCTCCTACTATATTATTACAATGACATTTGAAAAATATTAAAAATCCTTAGTCACAGTTTTTTTTTATTAGCATTTAAAGTTTAAAAAGGTGGGTAAGTGGATGTCGCTCTGCTGTACAGTAGGTTACAAGTGGGTCACTGTATCATGGATAGTATTAAATTTGAATTCAATGATATAATATCACTGTATAAGAAAAACGATTCTGAGTGGAGACGGTTTGTCAGTCTAGATATTAGACATACCTATTATAGGTATACTTATCTATAGTATTAAAAAAAAATTGATCTATAATAGGTATCAATAATAAATTCCAAATTAATCATATCATAATATTCATTAGGTAACGCGTTATACATCA
>NC_042493.1:65082433-65101288 GCF_005508785.2 Acyrthosiphon pisum | reverse complement strand
TAAGGATTGAAATTTAAAACAAAGATTCCTCGTAAATATTTAATTCTGTTACCAAAAATTCTAAGAAATACATAAGCACAGTTTATTTTTATAGTAATTTTAAGTACACATTTGGACGAAATTACATATTAAAAAACCTAGAATAACTATTTTAGTTATTTTGTTGTTATTGTATAATATTATTCTTGGGTACTTGAAACTTCTAAAATATACTATTATATATCTATGATAGTATCACGGTTTGTTGTACCTAATGGATATTGTGATATGATTAATTTGGAATTTATTATAGGTACCGATTATAGGTCAATTTTTTTTTTTAATACCATAGATATAAGTATAATATAATAATATGTCTTATACCTAGACTGACATACTATCTCCGCTCAGAATCGTTTTTCTTATACAATGATATTATATCATTGAATTCAAATTTAATACCATCCATTATACAGTGACCCACTAGTCTGTACTCAACTTACTGTACAGCAGAGCGACATCCACTTACCCACCTTTTTTTTTAATTTTGACTTCCCAAAAATACCAACTAGTTTCACTTTTTTATCAGTAAAGATGCTGATTTCGAAAATCGGAGCACTTTTATACCACCCAAAATTTGCCTTACAAAACAGAAAAAGAACACATTATTATTGTAAAGTCAATAAAATTTCTCGCTCCGTTCAGAATCTAATATATTATAAATTAACTTTCCTAAGCTTTAAATTACCAAATGTGTCATTAAAAATGTAATTATAAATATAAATTTTAGTTGGTCAGCATTTTTTTTCTATAAAGTATAAATATTATAGATAAGTTGGTGCCTTTATTTGGGATAGAGCACTTTGAAGATTTTAATCATATTAACTCGTTTAAAATGCGGTACTTACATTTATTTGACGACTGACGTCAATTAATATAAGTAGGTATAGCCGTATAGGTAGTAAAAATTACAACAATTGAAGGTATAAAAATATATAAATGTTTTTTTTTCTCATTAACTTGACTTTTTTATTGTATCTACAAAAGCGGGGCCTGTCCAACTGGCGAAGGCGTGGGGCCCAGGGTGAGGGCCCCGCTCACCCTGTCCTAGATTGGACAGGGCCGATCGTTATGAAATTTTATCAGTATTCGAGGAAATGGCGAATTATTGAAAAACAGATTAAAAATGTAATGGGAATTAATATTACAAAATATGAAAATAATATAGTTGTTTCATGCTAATTAACATGCAATTACTGAAAAATTATTTTATTTTCCCAAAATCGATAAGTTTCATCTTAGAGATCATAGCAAAAAACCCACACACAGCTATAACTAGTATTTAGTTTTTTTTTTATATACTTTGTGAAAATAGCGAGAGTCTTGCGCAAGACCAAGACCAAGACTGAGTCTGCAAGACCAAGACCAAGATTTTGAAAGTCTTGGTCTTGGTCTTGTTTTGATTTTCACTAATTATAGGGTTTTTGAGGGATTATTGGAATTTTTGAATACAAAACTCAAACTTTAAATTTTATTTTAAGATTTTACACGTTAATGCGAGTTTTATAAAAGTTTATATATATATATTTTTGTATAACAAGCAATAAAATAATTAAGTACCTACTCGTATCTCGTATCATAGATAGGTACTCGTATTGGACTGCAATAAATTGTGCTATAAAAACTTAGATACTTAACAAGTTTGCGATTGGCGGCGTGGCAAAGTATATTATTTAGAACCAATATAATATATCAATCTATTGAATAATAGAGCAATAAAATCGATACCTACTGTCAACAGTTGACGTTTATTACAAGTTTTTTGTCGTAAGTCGTAACACGCGTGCATTTAGTTTCAATTATTTCATTTAAAATGCCAAAAGTTTATCGGTGAGTCGATTGCGTGCAAGTTTAGCCTAGGAAAATGATTTTAATCACTTTTATTTAAATTAAATTAATTTAATCAAATATTATTTAAAATTTATACTAAATTTATTAAAAACAAAAACAATTTAACTGCATTTTTTTTGTGCATTATTTAGAATTTTCAGAGCATTATAACATTTTTTAAGGGGTATTTTTAGGGTTTTATAGGGCATTATATCCCCAGCCCTATTCATAAGTTTCTATCGAAATTTGATAAGTTTAAAAAAGCGGCGCGTGTGTAACTTTGGACACCATTGATTTACTGTGTATAATAATAGGTAAATACAAATTTTATTTAGTTCTATTGTTATGTAATTTTAATTAGTATTTCTTAAATTTTTAAATTGTTTTATTTTAAATTATTTTTTTAAAGATTGAGATTAATAAACCTATTTTTATTTAATTAATATTTAATATTAATTAGAATTCATTAATTTCTCTTACATCTGGAATAAGTCAACTCTTTTTTAAAAAACGTGAACTGTAGTCCAGAGTTAACAACTAAAATTATAATACGTTATCCTATGAATTTATATGAATATCCGGTGTTACCCATTTTGCGGTTAGGTAACTCCGGACAATCTCGAACCTTAAATAAAAGCTTAAATAAAAGCTAGCTCAAATATGACGTATATAATTTGTAGGAGCTTATCATTATCTTCTTACATGACACATGTATTGTCTGTATTAGACATTTTTACAGAATTTTAGATTCATTTTTTTAGAAATATTCGAAAAAAAAATTGCTAATTCTGTCCTAAGTTACTCCATTGTACGATATGTAGCTATAAATATTATATTATTCATTATGTCGTTTTAAAAATAACACGTACATTTGTAATTTGTTTAACACTCTACAATAATCACTATATATTTCAAAGAATATCTGTAATTTGAATTATTCATTCCGTAAATAAAGAATTATTACTATTACTATTATTATTATTTATTGATATAGGTTAGGTACCTACCTATTAATTTATAGTTTTCAGGAGAAATATTTAAATATTTGTAACTAAAAAGAAAGAAAATTCTTTATTGATAATCAATAATATCAGATTCCTACTACATATGCGAATACGACTGAGTTGACTGATTAGTGACTAATCATTGAAATATAAAAAAAAGAGTGCATTTAATTATTGTAATTAGTGATTTAGAAACTAATTATTAATTATTATCTTTGTTGTTTACTTAGCTACAAACCACTCGTACAAATTAAGCATAAAAAAATATTAAATTTCCGTTTCTCACACATTTTCTTAAGGAAAATAAAGATATGGCAACTTTAGGTTCGATTATATCATACCTATAACTATATGGCTATATAGATTACCACGAAAATGAGAATAAAACATATCCAAATATAAAAATCAAAATTCTCATTTGGACTATAACATGAGTAAATTCTATCCAGCTGTTCTCAAGTAATGTGGCTACCAATGGACAAGATTTCATTGCTTCGTTGCCCGTTAAAAATAACAAGTCTACATAGGTACATATTTAGAAATTAATTTTGATTATCTTTTGTATTAATAATTATTGCATTAAATATTTTAATTTTAAGACAATTAATATTAAAATAATACTGTAAGCTGTAACCAATAGCAACCATTTATAAACAATAATGTCGATCGTATAAATCTCAAAATCGTTTCTTAAAAGTTAAATAAAAAAAATTAAGGGCAACTTAACGAATTAACTACCTACCGCTTTTTGAGAGTTCTGGGATTTTTATTTTTTTTTTATTCCAAAACTACCTATATATTATTATAAATATGCGTTTCTTATATTTTGTTATACTTATTTTACATTATGCCATTAGGGCCATTATGTTATATTATGTTATCGGGTTATTTGGTTTAAGATGTTGGTTTATTTGTCAACCGATGAATTCATAAGTCACAACTATTTATCGTGATACAGTTATTAGTTTTAGTATTACATTATATTATTATAGATATAGCGGTATAGGTATATAGTCAGTAACTGTTTCAGTAGCGCATTGGTGAGCCAATGGCCCCAGAAAATATACATATTTATAAAGGAATTAGGATGTATGCGTATACTGTATATTGTGTATATTATACGCCTGTGATACAGTCTATATCTATAGATAAACAGATAGCTTCAAGTGCAGTTCAAGGTATGTGTTATTATCATCCTAGTATGTATGTTTAAAACATGATTTGGGTTTTTTTTATACCTGACAAGTTTTTTTTTATTGTATTTCAACAACCTTGAATTTATTATTTAACGATTCATTATTCATGTGTACTACGGTAGGGACGAGTCACGAGTGTATAATGTATACATATTACCTATACGAGAGTCTTGTTTTACAGACTACAGTACCTAAACTGTACTTGTGTCCTGTATGTAGGTAGCTATATACTGCAGCAATACTATATAATAGTAATAATAATAATAATAATAATACGTATTATTACGTGACTATTTACTTATTACTTATATAGCGTTAGATACTTAACTATATTTAAGCTGATTTAATTTCAGTTGGGAATAAAATGTTAAGATTTAAACGTTGTAAACAAAAAAGTCGGTAATATTTGTTAGCTTCACCTTAAACGTACGCCCACTATATTAAGTATAACTTTGGGTTTCTCATTTTGTAGTAAAAATTACCAAACTGTTTAAAATTAGTATATTAGACGAACACAACCAACTAGTGATTATAATTACTAGGTACTTAGGAAGGGCATATTATTTAATACCTCACCGAGGCTTTTTCTATAAAATATCTGAAGTAAATACTAAATATATTAATAGTACCTACCTAAAGTAATAACTTGGTAATAACTAATAAGACTATCATATAAATTATTTGACTTAATTTGTCCGTTAACTTCAATTTTGGTTGCAACTAATTAAAAGATTAAAATACTTAAACAAACCTTATTGGGTCATATTAGTGATTGTTACTAATTATTTATAGGTAATTTTTCCAATGAGTCGTGTTTATCAGTTAACCAATAGGTAATAGTCATAATCAACAGACAACAGCTTTCCCTTGTTCGAACCGTTTGGCAATGATCATAAAACGCAAAGTTGCAGTTCCGCTGCGACAATCTGACATTCTCTCAATGCTTGAGTATATAATCTTCAATTTTCATATTTAGAACTTTCACACACCGATGATTCTATGCCAGCTGGCAACGAACAGGCAACAGTGTACGTACTACGAAGGCGGACTATATCCGACCGGCATTTACGACATGCCGAAGATTTTTACCCGCTCACATAATATATTATTATTATATTATTATTATATAGGTACATCGCGGGTATAGACGTATAGTATAGGTATTATCAGGGCCGTCCCGAAAGACAAATCGTGGCGGGGGGCTTGACTCATTGATTTGCCAAGTAAAAAAAAATTTCCTCGAATTCACAGATATTAAAATACATCTCATAAACATATAGGTAAGTAATATACATATAAATATTTAAGCATTTGAAACCACAAACAGTGTTTAATTAATAATATTTGCATAATAATATCATATTTCAATATTTTTATAAATAATAAGACCTATACTTAAGAAATTTCAAGTACCAACGAATATTATTTTTAAATGACAACAAAATAAGTAAGACCATTATTCTTGATTTCTTAATATATTGTAATTTCATCCAAATTTTAACATAAAACAACTCTAAAAAAACTGTGTTTTTATATTTTTGATTTTTTGATTAGAGAATAACCTACTTACATGGAATCATGTTTTACATTATCAATCCTTAACTATAAAAGTTTAACATTTTATACATTTTTAACTACAAAATCATTTTTAAATTTAAAATTTAATAAATGTCAAAAATCAAACTTTAATTGCTATAAACAAAAATTGGAACTATGTATTTTAATATTTTTCAATTATCATTGTAACAATAAATTAGGAGCCTTGTATTCAAATTTTCCAACGAAAATTTCTTTGACATTTATAGAAAAAAAAACTAAAATAATTGGAAACTGTAAATTACTGAAAATTGTCAGCTCAAAACGTGTCAAAATATTTTGAAAATTGTATGGTGTACAGAAACTTCTAATTTAAACATTCAGAGAAAATTTCATTTACCTACAGTAATTTGTTTTAGATTTTGTAGAAAACTGATTTTGCGTAAAAATTCTTATTTTTCCTTTATTTTTTTTTTTTGTTTTTCCTGACGCTTTTAAAAACTACTGCGAATTTTAATCTCTCTAATGCACCAACTAGATTCACTTTCCCATCGAACAAGATACTGTTGAAGAAAATCGAAGACATTTTACTGCCCCATAAGGTGATGACCAAATGACAGACATAAAAATTAAAAATTAAAAAACACACATCATTGTAAAATCAATACACTCATCGCTTCGTTCAGAATCTAAAATATGTAAGCTGGAAACAGAATAAATGTAATTATAAATATTACTCATACGAGTAATACCTACCATATAATACTATCACAATATCGTCTGAAACCCGCACAATAGCACAACATAGCCAGGGGGTGGACACTTTTGGGTGGCAGGCCGATAACAGAAAATCATTCGCCATTTTATTTGAGGTGGTTTTATCAGTTTTAATTCAAGATAAGAAACATATTCCAAACAACATTACAGTTTACAAATCACTAATCAGTCTAATCGCTACTTAAAATTGATAAAAACTACCTCAATTAAAATGGCGGCTGATTTTTTGTTTGGCCCTATCTTACTGTATAATTTGTTATCAGTGTCCATTCTGGTTATTCTACTCTGTGACACAGCCCCCCGATCTATTTTTATAACGTTATTGCGAATTTTGGAAGAAAGCGTGTAAATCATACATATTATAATACATTTTAACAATTAACTTTATGATATAATTACCTAGATATACAAATAATAAAATATATTAATTTAAATTAAATGATTTTATTTTGTCTATATAAAGCTTAAAATATTATCATATTTTTAAATATTGTTAAAATATTACCGACTTGACAGCTCAATATCAAAATATGCCCCCCACACCCCCTCTCTACGGACGGCCTTGAATAGTGTACAGTAATATAATTATTATTACCTGCACGGCTGCATCATATCAATTATAATAATTCAATATTTCCATAAATATATTATAATATTATGTAGATTATGTAAGTAAACTAAATATAATTTTGACAGTTCCGTTATTCATCCACTTCACGTCCACGAGTTGCGTAAAGGCACCATGCAGGGTTTATTATTTACCCCATATACGGCTTTGCATATATTTACACGTCAGTCAATTCACGGTTGTCAATGTTCAACGATGAGAATTAATACAAATAATAATAGTAATAATAAATAATAACAGTAGTGAAAACCAAACATGTGCGGCGGCAAAGGCAATCGTTATCACCGTCGGGTCAATCATTTTAAATGTCAGCTCTCCACGTCTTGAGGAGGGTACATTAATATTTGTAGCGTAGTTACGTAACATCCACAACCCACTCGTGGCTTGCATACTATTATTGGTATATCCTTTTTGACAGCCCCGATAATATTTCAATTGAAACGTAGGTATTCCTATTTATTTTACTTTCGATATTCATTATATTATTATAGAGGTATCCACGATACGATACTCGTATATACTGCGACACGATAAACGGGTGTAAATTTTTAATCACATCATTTATATAATGTGTTTTTTAAATTTGATTTTATTTGGTTTTATCATTCATACCTTTTTCGGCAGTAAAAATCTTCAACTTTGAGTGAGGTTTCTGGTAGAAAATTGGATCTAGTTGCAGTGCCGGATCTTGAACTCTTATGGCCCTGGTGCAAAAAAAAATGTAGGGCCCCTAATTTAAAAATGTTATAAAATGTACTATAAATTAGAAAATGTTCATTACATCTATTTTTGGATTCAGTCACGGTATGGCTACGTGCGCACTTGCTATCGTTAACGCCGGCAGCCTAACCTCCTCTAGACGATTTCCAGGTGAACACAACTTATATTAAACTAAAATAGGTAACAAGTTAGTTATTATGTTAGGTTACAAATTTATATTAACATGGTGACATGAAATTATCAATATTGGGGATACAAATTTCTACCACTCCGGAGCTGGCTGGTCCTTGCTGAGCTGCTGTCGTTTTGTATGGCTGATCTGCCGTCAGGGTAGCTGAACTGCTGTTGTGGCTGATCTGCCGTGTCTCGCTTTTGGGTGAGACGGATTGGAACGGATAAAAGTCGCTTAAATAAATTCGCTTCTGTTTGTGAGTCAAAAACGTGGTTTACGTTTTCACACAATGTTGAAGAACAAAAATGATGATATCAACAATTGTGACCGACACAACAATCGGTTTAAAAAATGAAGTGATGGCGCTGGAGCGTCGCCAGCCGCACATCAACGGCCGTCCGGCGGCCTAATAGTATGGCCAACTGCTGGCAATGCTGGCAACCATAAGCACTATTGTGGCGCGTAGTGGCGAACAATTTGAATGTTGACGGTGCTCGAACATACTCCCCCTTGGAAATCCCAGATCTGGATTTCCGATGAGTTTGAGCTGTTTGACGTCTCAGTTCGTTTGGGCTACAGATGATGGAACCGATCAGGCACACAGTTGATGTTGATTCTTCACGCCTACTTGGAGTGGTACAAGAGGGGGGTTACATCAACAACAAGTTATCATACAAGTGATTGATAGACATTTTAACATATTATGGTAACTGTAGGGTCACAGGTTTATCACATTACAATTTATCACAAGTTACAAAATTTTAACAATATCACAGAGGATTACAAATTAACTATTAGATTACATTAAGATTTTATTTAAAAAGAAACAACTGTGAAATCACAATTGTGTAATAAGCTATAACATCATAAAACAAATCAAGGAACAATAAAAACAAACAACTGTGGATCAACAGTTGCCTTAAGGGGGCTGGAGCGTAATCAATTCTAAGGAGTAAAAACTAGGCATTTTATATTTCTGTTTATCTGGGTCTTGTGTATGTGTTGAAAGTAAATGAACATTAGTTGTGTAATTCGTAGTACTGATCACGTTTTATAGGGGCATCATAGTGTCAAGAGAAAGGAAGTAAAAACATTATGACTGATCAGTCGGTAGCAGTACCAGTTTTACTACAGGTCTGACAAATGAACGACCTTTCGTTAGAACCCGAGCTACTCTATCCACCCCATCCTTACTAGGTATCACCTCAAGGATGCGACCCAAACGACAGAGTAGTGATGGTGCAGTGTTATCCTTTAGGACCACCATGTCTCCTACCTTGACATTTTCTTGGTTTGACAACCAGCGACTCCTAGCTTGCAACCAGTGACGTAGCGTGGGTTTTAAGAAAGTGTAAGCAGAAAAACTAATGTTTTGGAAATTTATTAGTAATTTTGCAGTCAACTACAAATGTACACAGCCGCCAATTATCGCCTTATCGGTGATACAAATAATAATAAACCGGTTGGTACTGTGGTGTATGCAAAATCATAAGTGCTTACAAATTGTATATAAATACGAGCCCCCTCTACGACATTGTACGCAAGCCGTGTCTATTAGCCCACGTAAGGAGTTTCAGAACATGTTACACGACGGCACAGCGCGTCAACACCAAGTGTAAATAAAATAAAAATAGATTTTCCAGTTTTTCCACCATCATACGCAACGGCCGACGATGATAACCAAAATATGGCTGTGTTCATTAAAATTGTTATCTTATATTCTAAACATATTATTATTTATTATTTTTATTATTATAGAAACTTAAAAAAAAAATAGTCCAAGATTTAATTTGAGTTGTAATTTTTTATTATAATAACATTAATATTAACTTATTTTTTCCTTTTTCAAGTGTAAGCAGTGCTTACAGTGCTTACATGCACGCTACATGCAGTTGCAACGTATTCAAGTATTCTGACGACCATTTTCGACAGAAGGCTTGAAATGTCTGTTGAAGGAGCTTCCAACGTCGCTGTAGGTTGACTGGCTTCACATTGAGTTCCTCCTCAGGAACTGCCAACAATGGTTGACCAATTAAAAAATGACCTGGGGTCAAGACAGTCCAAGTCCTCCAGATCTGAAGTGACAGGAGTTAACGGCCTGGAGTTCAACGCGGCTTCAACCCGACATAGAATTGTAGAGAACTCTTCCAATGTCCAAGTCTGCGCCCCCAATGACCTTATCAGCAATGATTTGGTAGACTTTACCGCAGCCTCCCAAAGTCCACTAAAGTGGGGAGCACTAGGCGGGTTAAAGTTCCAGTGACACATCAGACGACTGGAACATTGATCCTTACTCGAGGGCGAGTTGATTAACTCTTGGAGCTGGTGCGCAGCTCCAACAAAGTTTGTCCCACAATCTGAGTGGATGGACGTTGGTACACCTTGTCGGCAACAAATCTGTCAAGCGTAGCTAAAAAAGCATCTGTTGATAGATCCAGTACAACTTCCAGGTGGATAGCCTTTGTATTCATGCAAACGAATAATGCTAAATATACTTAATATTCACGCGCTTTTCTTAACTTGGTTTCCTTCATTACTAAAGGTCCCGCGTGGTCAATTCCCACTGTAGTGAATGCTCGGCAGGCTTGCTCTCTGGATACGGGCAGATCTGCCATTTTTGGTTGAGGGTTCACTCCATCCAGTTTTACACAGGTAATGCAAGATTTGATAGCCTTATAGACAACCCGGCGAACTCCCAGGATCCAGAAGCGACTATTGACCAGCGAGATAAGAAGTCTTGACCGGGCATGACATGCACTCAAGTGCCAATGGCGTGCAATCAACGCAGATAAGTGGGAATCTTTTGGTAACAGTATGGGATGCTTGCACATGGCATTCTGCAGCCAACCGCCTACTCGAATAACAACAACTTTATCGATAAAGGAGCTAAGTTTAGCATACACCCTTGAGGATACTGAGCTGCCACTTGTCAATTCCAGAAGTAGAGAACTTAACATACATTCCTGGGTACATTTAACTATCACGTACAATCTATCTCATCTAGCTCTGAACGTGTCAAATGACCAAAAACTGTTTCTTGCTATCTACATTTTGCAATGAAATGAAATAGTCGTGCTATAACATGTATCATGATGCTATATGACGAAAACCGCGTAAACCATTCTTCTTTCCTTATTGGCGTCTTTATCACAAGGGACACTGGATGAACTTCCGGTAGCTGGTCGCCCGGCATGGTAGTTGGACGGAGGTCCCAATGATCGACTGGAGATCTTAAATACTCTGGACCAGACCAATACAACTGAGCTTTTACAATTTCTGCTGGAGTCAATCCCCGTAATGCACAATCAGCCGGGTTTTCTTCAGACCTGACATGAGCCCACTTGCATCTTGGAAGCAAAGTCTTGACATGGTGGACACGATTGGAGACAAACCCCTTCAAGGCGACGTGAGGGTTTAGTAACCAAGACAAGACTATGGTTGAATCCGACCAAGAATAAACACCTGATATCTTCATATGCGCTCCAAGTATCCGATGCATACGTGATAACCAAGAAGCCAACAAAACAGCTCCACATAACTTCAATCTGGGTATCAGGTGGTCGACTTCATCGGTGCCAATTTAGTTTTTGCTCCGAGCAAGTATACAGTCACACGAAGGTACAAAACTGCAGATAACCTCTCTCAGAGGCATCGCAAAAAACACACAACAAATATTCTATCCCGGTGGAACCACCAATGTAACGTGGAATGTGAATCTCTGTCAGCCAACCTAGCATGTCCATAAATTGTTGCCATTCCTTAGCGATTGCTGGTGGTAGTGGCTCATCCCAAGAAGTTTGAGCAGACCGTAAGTGTTGCATAATACATTTTGCATGGAAAATAACTGGCGATAGAAATCCTAACGGGTCGAAGATCCTCGTAATTACCGATAACACCCCACGTTTGGATAAAACTGACTTAATTGCTGTTATATCGTACACAAAGTGATCAGAAGTTGGACGCCACTGCGTACCAAGCACGGGAATACCATCACCACGGTCAAACTTGAGGGGATCACCTGCCAAGGTCTCTGGCAAAAAACCTGATAGCAACCGTGGTTCGTTGCTAGACCATTTCTTCAACATTAATCCCGATCTGGACAATGTTTTAATTAAACTAGATTTCAATGATAAAGCAGCTTCCAAAGATGGTGCTCCAACACAGATGTCGTCCATGTATGTCTGAAATTTGAGCACCTTACCAACTTCAGGGACCTCTTTACAATCATTGTCAGCTATGTGACGAAGGACCCGAAGCGCTAGATACATCATACGTAACCGTATTCAACGTGTACTTTCGGATCTGGAGCTGTGGAGAATTTCTCCAAAGAATATGCTGGTATCCGCGGTATTTTTCCAGTACCCAAACTGGCGATACATTGTGCAGATGTTTGTGGTAAATGCGACGGTATGTACTCTAAAGCCCGTCAAGACATCAACTATATCTTGTTACAACTTTGGTCCGACATGGAGACCGTCATTCAGTGAGGAACCGGATAACAACGAGCCGAGGCGTCAAAGACCACTCTTAACTTTGTTGTACAAGGTGGGGTTTTTGCGATTTGTGTTTTCTTCGGTTTTGTCAGTGTTGCTTTTGCTTGGTGATTGTTTTTTTCGAAGTTGCTGCAGGTTTTTGAATACAAGACATCCGCGATAATTTGCTGGGTGATCTCCGTTACATAACGCACATTTGGCAGAGAGGTCTCGACTTTTGGTGCATGTGTCAGTTCTGTGGTTTTCACCACAACGGACACATCCCGGATGGTTGTTGCAATGGACCCCCCTCCCCCCCTAAATAAAATTTTAAACTATTAAAAATTATATTTTAATACATCATGTTACATTTTAATTGTAAGATTACGGTGTTATGCTTATTTCTTTTACCATTTAAAGAGTTTATGAATAAACATTTTTGTTGGTTTTTCAATGATATCATTTTTTTATACTTTTTACATGTTAAAAAGATTTGGACCCCCCTTTGAAAAATTCCTGGGTACGCCCCTGGTTTATTTTAATTGATTCAGTAGAGCTTTTGCAGGTAAAATCGTCTGTCGGTTCTATAATATCTTTTATTTTCTCGCAAAATTGTCGATAATTTTGAACTCTTGTTTTAATATATATTGGTGGAGGTATTTAGAGACGATTTCGTTTGCTTCATTAGTTTCCATATTAGTCTTCATTTTGTGATAGGACACTGAATTTATTATGAGAGAAAAATTGCGTGTTAGTCGTGGTTTTAATTGTTTTTGATAACTGACTTTGTTTATCAGAATTTAAACATTTGTGAGATTTGAGAGAGACAACTTCAGTCCATTCGTAATTGAAAACATCGTTCGTATCAGACACGCTTAATTGGCTTTTATTCTTTATCTTTTGTACGGTGTTTTGGTTGATAATTTTAATTGGGGAGATAGACTTAGATTTAGAGTTCATTTTAATTAGGTGTTGTTACGTAAGTGAAGATACGCGGCTGGAAAGACGGTTTGTTATGCGTTATATAGGTTTGAATAATTAAAATACTTACAAAAAGTCTTGTCTTAGGGTTTTGGGCCCCAGACGGGCAGCGATTTTTTTTGTTAAAAAAAGCACTTGAATTTCTTATTTTTTTTAACACTTTTCACAACAAAAACGGTTGAGTATTTAGTTTGATTTTTAATAAAACAGTAATTATCGAATAAATTAGATGCACACATACGAGTGCGGGACATCGAAAAAAACGTATGTCTAAAAAAAAAATTGCAAAAAAAGGGTGTCCCGGAAAGTAACAAAATACTAAAATATTTCTGTAAGTAAAAAGAAGAGTCTGTTAAAGAGGTCTGAGGGAGCCTAGGCCCCTGCCCCCTCTAGATCCGCCACTGATTATATCATTGAATTCAAATTGTACACCTATCTATTACAGTGACAACCGTGTAACCTACTGTAGAGCTTACATGCCGACATCCACTTACCAGCTTTATAGTTATTTTTTCTGTAACTGAACTTTTTTTGATTATATTAGGACATTAGGTGGACGTCGTACCCGTATATTATTTTGAATAATAACAGAATAAAATTGATTATTTAGAATGTAAAATAATAACTTTTTTTGATTATATTAGGACATTAGGTGGACGTCGTACCCGTATATTATTTTGAATAATAACAGAATAAAATTGATTATTTTGAATGTAAAATAATTTGCTATGTTAAGATGGGTTAGTAAAACTGAAACAAAATATGCGGGTACGACACGGTCATCCTCTTTAAACATATTTATAAAAATAAATATATATTTTTTAATACGCAATTTAAAACTATGTATGTAAAATATGAGTTTATAATATAGTATATTTTAGATTCTAAGGGAAACGATGAATGTATTGATTTTACAATGATGTGTTTTTTTTTAATTTAAAATTTTTTTTTTCTGTCTGTCATCACCTATTAGGACAGTAAAATTATTTATATTTTCTTCAACAGTATCTTTTCTGATAGGAAAATCCAGTTGGTCAAACATTTTCCAGTAGTTTTCAAATGCCCCGTGAAAAATAAAAGAAAAATTAAGGAAAAACAGGAATTTTTACGCAAAATCTGTTTTCGAGAAAATTTATTTTGGTTTATGGTGCAACTCTTAAACAAATAACTATAGATACATGAAAATTTTACTGAATGTTTATATTTTCATTTTCTATACATCATACAATATTGAAAAAATGTTGACTCTGTTAGAGCTGTTTACGGACATTGTCAGTTTTCAATTTATTTCTATGTAAAATAATGCGTGATTAATACAAGGCTCCTGATAAATTGTTACAGTAGTAGTTGAAAAATATTAAAATACATAGGCACAATTTTTTTTATAAGCATTTAAAGTTCGAATTTTGACAAAATTTATCAAATTTAAAATTTAATAATTATTTTGTAGTTAAACATTTATAAAATGTTCAACTTTTGTAGATAATAGGATTGAAAATTTAAAACAAGGTTCCACTTAAATAGGTTATATATAAATTACTTTATTCACAATAATATCATCAAATATAAGAGTCATATCATAGGCTGATTGACTTGAATTAAAATTTAAAACCATCTATTACAGTGACCCACTTGTAATTTACTGTACAGCAGAGTGACACCCACTTTCCCACGTTTTTTTCTGTTTCAATTTCGAATTCTGGAGCTAATGTCACTGATTCGAGTAAGTAATTGATTAATAATATAACAGTATATTAAGTACAGTCCTGTAAAGTATTTAAGTAAAAGTATTTGAGTAAAAGTATTCAAATACTTTTTTAAGTATTGAATAACTTTTTAAATACTTTCAGCATGAAGTATTTTGAATGGTATTTTAAATACTTTTTTTTGTATTAAATACTTTTTGGTATTGGATACTTTGTTTTTTTATATTGAACATTTTATTTTTATTCGAAATAATTGGTTGGAAAAATATTATTGTCAACTACAATAATAGAATAATAGTTTTATTTAATATTCTGTATTTCTGTGTTAGCCGAAGCCCGAAGATTTGTAAAAACCAGATTTGTAAAAAAAGTTATTGAATATTGAATAACAATATTCCCTTTAAAACTATTAGATAACTATTAGATTACCTACTACCTATGTGTTTATATTACGATAATTAGAAACCCACTTTAAAAACCAAAAGTATTTGAAAAATATTCCAAATACTTTTTCAAAGTATTTAGGTAGTATTTGAAATACTATACAATTAAAGTATTTGAGTAGTATCTTAAATACTTAAAAAAAAAATGTATTTGAGTATTTACTCAAGTACTTTTTAAAAGTAGGTATTCTTTACAGGACTGATTAAGTATTAACTAATAACTGGGTCTTTACTCTTTTATTTTTGTTTAATATTATTAAATAGACTTGTAATAAATACTTTTAATTCATATTGTATGAGTTAAATCTAAAATTAATTATATTGTATACTCGTAGGGTAGGTACCTATACCTACTTTACATACAAAAATATGTATCTAAATGTCACACACTTTAAATCTTAGAATATTACCTACATAAGATTATATGATTTCCTATAAAAAATATTCTTAATACTAAATAATTTTATTCACAATATGAATATATGATATTTAAATATTTTAGAATGTACCTAAATACCTATCCTATTAAATAATAGTATTCAAATATTTTATTTAAATAATTACGATTTAGAACATACCTATTTTACTTATACAAGTCTGTGAGAAATTATGAAAAGTAGGCAGTTCCCAATATTATAAATTATTTTCACCAATTATTCGTAATATAAAATTTTTCAGCTGGTAATGTTAGTAATGTAAAATGTTAACTTGGAATATTGTTGGAAAACAATGATGAATTTATGTCGATAACTGTTGATTACATTTTCTATGGACTAAAATAATGCTGCAACAAAGTAGATATATCTTACATTTAAAAATAATAACTTTTTTTTTTTTGGGGGGGGGGGGGTGGGGCTGTATGGAAGGGCAGCTAAAATATATTTTCCCGGGAAGTAAAAGGTCCAAATACGTGCCTGTGTTTACCATATATTTATATCAGCATTTTCTATACACAGTGGAACTTTCAAATTATATATCGACGCTTTTTGAGCTATTTAAAGCCATGATAAATTTTCAAATGTTGTAAACTATTTTTCAGTTAGAAATTCATAAAAGTTTTTCTTTTCATAGCTAAGTTGAGAAATTTTAATAAAAGATTCCCAACAAAATTTTCTACTTATAGCAAAACAATTAAGCTTAGCGTTAAGTAACGATATTTTTTTTTGAGTGTTTGAATATATAATTTTTAAACGATATTATATATTACGTAGTAATTTATTGAATTCAACAAGACCTTAAAACACTACCCACCACCAACAAAAGTTATACGTGTTCGGCGCCACTGAGCTAGGCGTAGACCGTCTTTTCTCAAAATCGTTTTTCGTATCCAAATATCCAAAAAAATAAGGGAAAACAGGAATTTTTACGCAAATTTAGTTTTCAACAAAATAGATTTTGCTTTTGGTATAACTCTAAAACAAATGTCCGTTTTAACTGATTGTTTAAATTATCATTTTCTACAGGCGATAGAAGTTACAAAAACTTTGATTTGTTTTGAACTGTTTAGGCCGTTTAGGGACATTTTCAGTTTACAATTTTACTAGTTTTTTGTCTATGAATGTCAATAAAACATTATTTTCGGGTAAAAAATATTGAAAATTTAATACAAAGTTCCCAATATATTGTTACAATGATATTTAAAAAATATCAAAATCCAGTCACAATTTTTTTTATAAGCATTCAAAGTTCAAATTTTGACAAAATACTAAAAAAATCACAAAAATTAGAAAAAAATGTTGAGTTGAGAATTCATAAAAATTGTTTTTTTTTAAATCTATGATTTTAAAATGTAATACAAGATTCCTCATAAGTTTGTCTACCTTTATCAAAAAAAGAAATGTATACAAGCAAATCAAATTAAATTTTATGAGCGTTTGAAATTCATATTTTTACAATACTGAATATTCACTCGATTTCTCATGTACCTACCTAGCGGTTTTGTTATTTTATTGTTATTCAAAAACAAATAACTGTAGATACATGAAAATTTTATTGAATGTTTATATTTTCATTTTCTATAGGTACACCATAAAATTTTGAAAATATATTTTCTATATACAATTGTTTTTGTTGTGTGATAAATAATAATGATAATAATGCGTGATTAATACAAGGCTCCTGATATATTGTTACAGTATAGCAGTTGGAAAATATAAAAATACATAGGCACAATTTTTTTTTTTATAAGCATTTAAAGTTCGAATTTTGACAAAATGTATTAAATTTAAAATTTAATAATTATTTTGCAGTTAAAAACGTATATGTTCAACTTTTATAGCTAAGGATTAAGCAAATCAAATTAAATTTTATGAGAGTTTGAAGTGCATATATTTACAATACTGGATTCATTTGATATTCATTCGATTTCTCATATAGGTAGCGGTTTTGTTATTTTGTTCATTTTTTGTTATTCAAAAATGAATAATTTGTAGAAACATGAAAATTTTACTGAATGTTTATATTTTCATTTTCTATACACCATAATATTTTGACTCTTTTTGAGCTGTTTACGGACACTATCGGTTTTCCATTTTTTTCTATAATTGTTAATAAAATGTCATTTGTCGTGTAATATAATGCGTGAAAATTTAGTACAAGACCCCTGATATATTATTACAATAGCAGTTAAAACATGTTAAAAATTCATAGGTACAATTTTTTTTTATGAGCATTTAAAATTCGAATTTTGACAAAATTTATAAAATGTTCAACTTTTATAGCTAAGGATTGAAAATTTCAAACAATATTCCTCGTAAATAGGTTACATATAAATTACTATATTCACAGTAATATCATCAAATATGTATACTTGGTAACATCATAGGCTGTCTCACCGTCTTCGCTCAGAATCGTTTTTCTTATACAATTATATTATATCATTAGATTCAAATTGTATTCTAATTGGAACATCATACATTCCAGTAACCCACTTGTAACCTACTGTACAGCAGTGTCACCCAATCGCCCACCTATTTTACTTTGTATTTAATAATTTTATATATTTTTTTTTGCTGTAAATTAAACTTAAAATTTAAATGTTTTCTACTATTATCTAATACATTTTTAATTCGTATTTTAAATTATTCTGAAATCTATTATCACAACCATAACTTTAATAATAATAATAATTGTTATAATAACTTTTGTTTTTAAGTTAATCACAAACAAATTATACTTCATAAGACTATCAATATGAGGCCTTAAGAGGACGTCGTACCCGCATGTGTTGTCTCCGTCTTACACACGTACGTTATAGCAAATTATCGTTTGCTAGTTTCAATAGGGTACTGTAATTTTTGATTTTAGAGTGAATTGACATATTATCAAACTTTTAGGTAACAGAATTATCTG